>NC_092237.1:31460322-31571878 GCF_036320965.1 Panulirus ornatus
GTATATCAACTGACTGTTATATTCCTCTCTCGTCTCTCCCCTGATGATGTGATTATTACACGAAAGTGCACTTATATATATATATATATATATATATATATATATATATATATATATATATATATATATATATATATATATATATATATATATATATATATATATATATATATATTTTTTTTTTTTTTTTATTTTTGCTTTGTCGCTGTCTCCCGCGTTTGCGAGGTAGCGCAAGATAACAGACGAAAGAAATGGCCCAACCCACCCCCATACACATGCCTTGATTCAATCCACTGACAGCACGTCAACCCCGGTATACCACATCGCTCCAATTCACTCTATTCTTTGCCCTCCTTTCACCCTCCTGCATGTTCAGGCCCCTATCACACAAAATCTTTTTCACTCCATCTTTCCACCTCCAATTTGGTCTCCCTCTTCTCCTCGTTCCCTCCACCTCCGACACATATATCTTCTTGGTCAATCTTTCCTCACTCATTCTCTCCATGTGACCAAACCATTTCAAAACACCCTCTTCTGCTCTCTCAACCACGCTCTTTTTATTTCCACACATCTCTCTTACCATTACGTTACTTACTCGATCAAAGCACCTCACACCACACATTGTCCTCAAACATCTCATTTCCAGCACATTCATCCTCCTGCGCCCAACTCTATCCATAGTCCACGCCTCGCAACCATACAACATTGTTGGAACCACTATTCTTTCAAACATACCCATTTTTGCTTTCCGAGATAATGTTCACGACTTCCACACATTCTTCAAGGCTCCTAGAATTTTCGCCCCCTCCCCGACCCTATGAATCACTTCCGCTTCCATGGTTCCATCCGCTGCCAGATCCACTCCCAGATATCTAAAACACTTCACTTCCTCCAGTTTTTCTCCATTCAAACTCACCTCCTAATTGAATTGACCCTCAACCCTACTGTACCTAATAACCTTGCTCTTATTCACATTTACTCTTAACTTTCTTCTTTCACACACTTTACCAAACTCAGTCACCAGCTTCTGCAGTTTTTCACATGAATCAGCCACCAGCGCTGTATCATCAGCGAACAGCTGACTCACTTCCCAAGCTCTATCATCCCCAACAGACTTCATACTTGCCCCTCTTTCCAAAACTCTTGCATTCACCTCCCTAACAACCCCATCCATAAACAAATAAAACAACCATGGAAACATCACACACCCCTGCCGCAAACCTACATTCACTGAGAACCAATCACTTTCCTCGCTTCCTACACGTACACATGCCTTACATCCTCGATAAAACTTTTCGCTGCTTCTAACAACTTGCCTCCCACACCATATATTCTTAATGCCTTCCACAGAGAATCTCTATCAACTCTATCATATGCCTTCTCCAGATCCATAAATGCTACCTACAAATCCATTTGCTTTTCTAAGTATTTCTCACATACATTCTTCAAAGCAAACACCTGATCCACACATCCTCTACCACTTCTGAAACCACACTGCTCTTCCCCAATCTGATGCTCTGTACATGCCTTCACCCTCTCAATCAATACCCTCCCATATAATTTGCCAGGAATACTCAACAAACTTATACCTCTGTAATTTGAGCACTCACTCTTATCCCCTTTGCCTTTGTACAATGGCACTATGCACGCATTCTGCCAATCCTCAGGCACCTTACCATGAGTCATACATACATTAAATAACCTTACCAACCAGTCAACAATACAGTCACCCTATTTTTTAATAAATTCCACTGCAATACCATCCAAACCTGCTGCCTTGCCGGCTTTCATCTTCCGCAAAGCTTTTACTACCTCTTCTCTGTTTACCAACTCATTTTCCCTAACCCTCGCACGTTGCACACCACCCCGACCAAAACAACCTATATCTGCCACTCTATCATCAAACACATTCAACAAACCTTCAAAATACTCACTCCATCTCCTTCTCACATCACCACTACTTGTTATCACCTCCCCATTTGCGCCCTTCACTGAAGTTCCCATTTGCTCCCTTGTCTTACGCACTTTATTTACCTACTTCTAGAACATCTTTTTATTCTCCCTAAAATTTAATGATACTCTCTCACCCCAACTCTCATTTGCCCTTTTTTTCACCTCTTGCACCTTTCTCTTGACCTCCTGTCTCTTTCTTTTATACGTCTCCCACTCAATATCATTTTTTTCCTTCAAAAATCGTCCAAATGCCTCTCTCTTCTCTTTCACTAATACTCTTACTTCTTCATCCCACCACTCACTACCCTTTCTAATCAACCCACCTCCCACTCTTCTCATGCCACAAGCATCTTTTGCGCAATCCATCACTGATTCCCTAAATAAATCCCATTCCTCTCGCACTCCCCTTACTTCCATATATATATATATATATATATATATATATATATATATATATATATATATATATATATATATATATATATATATATATATATATATATATATATATATATATATATATATATATATATATATATATATATATATATATATATATATATATATATATATATAAATATATATATATATATATATTTATATATATGTATCTTTATATATATATATAAATATACATATATATAAATATATATATATATATATATATATATATATATATATATATATATATATATATATACATATATATATATATATATATATATATATATATATATATATATATATATATATATATATATATATATATATATATATATATATATATATATATATATATATATATATATATATATATATATGTAACATAACTAATAAAGAAATGCAGAACAAAAAGAAGGTGGTGAAAAAACACCCGCAAGTTAATTCATCTGATATATACAACACCCCTGGAAAATGGATGGGAAATGCTTGAAGATTGAAATTTGGTATGAGTGTCCTGGATGATGAGCCCCAAGATGACCTAAGAGCGTTGTACAAGATGGAAAACAATTCCCAAGCTTTTCTTCCATTTTGGTTTTAAGAATTGAATTGAGCCATTTTGTATTTCCTTGCATCTGTATGAAATATTTCTTTAGTATGATGAATTCTGTCCTGAAACCTTGCTTCCTTAATTCAAAATGAAGTGCATTAAGAAGCTGCAGCAATTTGGTCTCCCACTTCTCCTCGTTCCCTCCACCTCCGACATATATATCCTCTTGGTCAATCTCTCCTCTCTCATTCTCTTCATTTGCCCAAACCATTTCAAAACACCCTCTTCTGCTTACTCAACCACGCTCTTTTTATTTACACACATCTCTCTTACCCTTACGTTACTTACTCGATCAAACCACCTCACACAACACATTGTCCTCAAATATCTCATTTCCAGCACATCCATCCTCCTGCGCACAACTCTATCCTTAGCCCACGCCTCGCAACCATACAACATTGTTGGAACCACTATTCCTTCAAACATACCCATTTTTGCTTTCTGAGATAATGTTTTCGACTTCCACACATTCTTCAAGGCTCCCAGGATTTTCGCCCCCTCCCCCACCCTATGATCCACTTCCGCTTCCAAGGGAGCAAATGGGAACTTCAGTGAAGGGCGAAAATGGGGAGGTGATAACAAGTAGTGGTGATGTGAGAAAGAGATAGAGTGAGTATTTTGAAGGTTTGTTGAATGTGTTTGATGATAGAGTGGCAGATATAGGGTGTTTTGGTCGAGGTGGTGTGCAAAGTGAGAGGGTTAAGGAAAATGATTTGGTAAACAGAGAAGAGGTAGTAAAAGCTTTGCGGAAGATGAAAGCCGGCAAGGCAGCAGGTTTGGATGATATTGCAGTGGAATTTATTAAAAAAGGGGGTGACTGTATTATTGACTGGTTGGTAAGGTTATTTAATGCATGTATGACTCATGGTGAGGTGCGTGAGGATTGGCGGAATGCGTGCATAGTGCCATTGTACAAATGCAAAGGGGATAAGAGTGAGTGCTCAAATTTCAGAGGTATAAGTTTGTTGAGTATTCCTGGTAAATTATATGGGAGGGTATTGATTGAGAGGGTGAAGGCATGTACAGAGCATCAGAATGGGGAAGAGCAGTGTGGTTTCAGAAGTGGTAGAGGATGTGTGGATCAGGTGTTTGCTTTGAAGAATGTTTGTGAGAAATACTTAGAAAAGCAAATGGATTTGTATGTAGCATTAATGGATCTGGAGAAGCAATATGATAGAGTTGATAGAGATGCTCTGTGGAAGGTATTAAGAATATATGGTGTGGGAGGCAAGTTGTTAGAAGCAGCGAAAAGTTTTATCGAGGATGTAAGGCATGTGTACGTGTCGGAAGAGAGGAAAGTGATAGGTTTGCGGCAGGGGTGTGTGATGTCTCCATGGCTGTTTGATTTGTTTATGGATGGGGTTGTTAGGGAGGTGAACGCAAGAGTTTTCGAGAGGGGCAAGTATGAAGTCTGTTGGGGATGAGAGAGCTTGGGAAGTGAGTCAGTTGTTGTTCGCTGATGATACAGCGCTGGTGGCTGATTCATATGACAAACTGCAGAAGCTTGTGACTGAGTTTGGTAAAGTGTGTGAAAGAAGAAAGTTAAGAGTAAATGTGAATAAGAGCAAGGTTATTAGGTACAGTAGGGTTGATGGTCAAGTCAATTGGAAGGTAAGTTTGAATGGAGAAAATCTGGAGGAAGTAAAGTGTTTTAGATATCTGTGTGGATGTAACCAAGATGAGAAAAAGGGAGAGGTAGGTAGTATGCTTGAGGAAAGGAGCCTGGATGTTTTGGCTCTGAGTGAAACGAAGCTCAAGAGTAAAGGGGATGAGTGGTTTGGGAATTTATTGGGAGGAAAGTCAGGGGTTAGTGAGAATGTTGGGTTGAAAAAAGTGGTGAGAATAAGTGAGCTTGTTAAGAAGACTCGTGTGAGGAAGTACCAGGAGAGACTGAGTACAGAATGGAAAAAGGTGAGAACAAAGGACGTAAGGGGAGTGGTGGAAGAATGGGATGTATTTAGGGAAGCAGTGATGGCTTGGGAAAAGATGCTTGTGGCTTGAGATGAGTGGGAGGTAGGCAGATTAGAAAGGGTAGTGAAAGTTGGGATGTAGAAGTAAGAGTATTAGTGAAAGAGAAGAGAGAGCAATTTGGACGATTTTTGTAAGGAAATAATGCAAACGAATGGGAGAGGTATAAAAGAAAGAGGCAGGAGGTCAAGAGAAAGGTGCAAGAGGTGAAAAAGAGGGCAAATGAGAGTTGGGGTGAGAGAGTATCATTGAATTGACCCTCAACCCTACTGTACCTAATAACCTTGCTCTTATTCACATTTACTCTTAACTTTCTTCTTTCACACACTTTACCAAACTCAGTCACCAGCTTCTGCAGTTTTTCACATGAATCAGCCACCAGCGCTGTATCATCAGCGAACAACAACTGACTCACTTCCCAAGCTCTCTCATCCCCAACAGACTTCATACTTGCCCCTCTTTCCAAAACTCTTGCATTCACCTCCCTAACAACCCCATCCATAAACAAATGAAACAACCATGAAGACATCACACACCCCTCCCGCAAACCTACATTCACTGAGAACGAATCACTTTCCTCGCTTCCTACACGTACACATGCCTTACATCCTCGACAAAACTTTTCGCTGCTTCTAACAACTTGCCTCCCACACCATATATTCTTAATGACTTCCACAGAGAATCTCTATCAACTCTATCATATGCCTTCTCCAGATCCATAAATGCTACCTACAAATCCATTTGCTTTTCTAAGTATTTCTCACATACATTCTTCAAAGCAAACACCTGATCCACACATCCTCTACCACTTCTGAAACCACACTGCTCTTCCCCAATCTGATGCTCTGTACATGCCTTCACCCTCTCAATCAATACCCTCCCATATAATTTGCCAGGAATACTCAACAAACTTATACCTCTGTAATTTGAGCACTCACTCTTATCCCCTTTGCCTTTGTACAATGGCACTATGCACGCATTCCGCCAATCCTCAGGCACCTTACCATGAGTCATACATACATTAAATAACCTTACCAATCAGTCAACAATACAGTCACCACCTTCTTTAATAAATTCCACTGCAATACCATCCAAACCTGCTGCCTTGCCGGCTTTCATCTTCCGCAAAGCTTTTACTACCTCTTCTCTGTTTACCAACTCATTTTCCCTAACCCTCGCACTTTGCACACCACCTCGACCAAAACAACCTATATCTGCCACTCTATCATCAAACACATTCAACAAACCTTCAAAATACTCACTCCATCTCCTTCTCACATCACCACTACTTGTTATCACCTCCCCATTTGCGCCCTTCACTGAAGTTCCCATTTGCTCCCTTGTCTTACGCACTTTATTTACCTACTTCCAGAACATCTTTTTATTCTCCCTACAATTTAATGATACTCTCTCACCCCAACTCTCATTTGCCCTTTTTTTCACCTCTTGCACCTTTCTCTTGACCTCCTGTCTCTTTCTTTTATACGTCTCAGACTCAATATCATTTTTTCCCTTCAAAAATCGTCCAAATGCCTCTCTCTTCTCTTCCACTAATACTCTTACTTCTTCATCCCACCACTCACTATCCTTTCTAATCAACCCACCTCCCACTCTTCTCATGCCACAAGCATCTTTTGCGCAATCCATCACTGATTCCCTAAATAAATCCCATTCCTCCCCACTCCCCTTACTTCCATATTTAAATATATATATATATATATATATATATATATATATATATATATATATATATATATATATATATATATATATATATATATATATATATATATATAAATATATATATATATATATATTTATATATATGTATCTTTATATGTATATATATATATATATATATATATATATATATATATATATATATATATATATATATATATATATATATATATATATATATATATATATATATATATATATATATATATATATATATATATATATATATATATATATATATATATATATACATATATATATATATATATATATATATATACATATATATATATATATATATACATATATGTATATATATATATATATATATATATATATATATATATATATATATATATATATATATGTATATATATATATATATATATATATATATATATATATATATATATATATATATATATATATATATATATATATATATATATATATATACATATATATATATATATATATATATATATATATATATATATATATATATATATATATATAAATATACATATATATAAATATATATATATATATATATATATATATATATATATATATATATATATATATATATATATATATATATATATATATATATATATATATATATATATGTAACATAACTAATAAAGAGATGCAGAACAAAAAGAAGGTGGTGTAAAAACACCCGCAAGTTAATTCATCTGATATATACAACACCCCTGAAAAATGAATGGGAAATGCTTGAAGATTGAAATTTGTTATGAGTGTCCTGGAAGATGAGCCCCAAGATGACCTAAGAGCGTTGTACAAGATGGAAAACAATTCCCAAGCTTTTCTTCCATTTTGGTTTTAAGAACTGAATTGAGCCATTTTGTATTTCCTTGCATCTGTATGAAATATTTCTTTAGTATGATGAATTCTGTCCTGAAACCTTGCTTCCTTAATTCAAAATGAAGTGCATTAAGAAGTTGCAGCAATTTGGTCTCCCACTTCTCCTCGTTCCCTCCACCTCCGACATATATATCCTCTTGGTCAATCTCTCCTCTCTCATTCTCTTCATTTGCCCAAACCATTTCAAAACACCCTCTTCTGCTTTCTCAACCACGCTCTTTTTATTTCCACACATCTCTCTTACCCTTACGTTACTTACTCGATCAAACCACCTCACACCACACATTGTCCTCAAACATCTCATTTCCAGCACATCCATCCTCCTGCGCACAACTCTATCCATAGCCCACGCCTCGCAAACATACAACATTGTTGGAACCACTATTCCTTCAAACATACCCATTTTTGCTTTCTGAGATAATGTTTTCGACTTCCACACATTCTTCAAGGCTCCCAGGATTTTCGCCCCCTCCCCCACCCTATGATCCACTTCCGCTTCCAAGGGAGCAAATGGGAACTTCAGTGAAGGGCGAAAATGGGGAGGTGATAACAAGTAGTGGTGATGTGAGAAAGAGATGGAGTGAGTATTTTGAAGGTTTGTTGAATGTGTCTGATGACAGAGTGGCAGATATAGGGTGTTTGGGTCGAGGTGGTGTGCAAAGTGAGAGGGTTAGGGAAAATGATTTGGTAAACAGAGAAGAGGTAGTAAAAGCTTTGCGGAAGATGAAAGCCGGCAAGGCAGCAGGTTTGGATGGTATTGCAGTGGAATTTATTAAAAAAGGGGGTGACTGTATTGTTGACTGGTTGGTAAGGTTATTTAATGCATGTATGACTCATGGTGAGGTGCCTGAGGATTGGCGGAATGCGTGCATAGTGCCATTGTACAAAGGCAAAGGGGATAAGAGTGAGTGCTCAAATTTCAGAGGTATAAGTTTGTTGAGTATTCCTGGTAAATTATATGGGAGGGTATTGATTGAGAGGGTGAAGGCATGTACAGAGCATCAGATTGGGGAAGAGCAGTGTGGTTTCAGAAGTGGTAGAGGATGTGTGGATCAGGTGTTTGCTTTGAAGAATGTTTGTGAGAAATACTTAGAAAAGCAAATGGATTTGTATGTAGCATTAATGGATCTGTAGAAGCAATATGATAGAGTTGATAGAGATGCTCTGTGGAAGGTATTAAGAATATATGGTGTGGGAGGCAAGTTGTTAGAAGCAGCGAAAAGTTTTATCGAGGATGTAAGGCATGTGTATGTGTCGGAAGAGAGGAAAGTGATTGGTTCTCAGTGAATGTAGGTTTGCGGCATGGGTGTGTGATGTCTCCATGGCTGTTTGATTTGTTTATGGATGGGGTTGTTAGGGAGGTGAACGCAAGAGTTTTCGAGAGGGGCAAGTATGAAGTCTGTTGGGGATGAGAGAGCTTGGGAAGTGAGTCAGTTGTTGTTCGCTGATGATACAGCGCTGGTGGCTGATTCATATGACAAACTGTTGAAGCTTGTGACTGAGTTTGGTAAAGTGTGTGAAAGAAGAACGTTAAGAGTAAATGTGAATAAGAGCAAGGTTATTAGGTACAGTAGGGTTGATGGTCAAGTCAATTGGAAGGTAAGTTTGAATGGAGAAAATCTGGAGGAAGTAAAGTGTTTTAGATATCTGTGTGGATGTAACCAAGATGAGAAAAAGGGAGAGGTAGGTAGTATGCTTGAGGAAAGGAGCCTGGATGTTTTGGCTCTGAGTGAAACGAAGCTCAAGAGTAAAGGGGAAGAGTGGTTTGGGAATTTATTGGGAGGAAAGTCAGGGGTTAGTGAGAATGTTGGGTTGAAAAAAGTGGTGAGAGTAAGTGAGCTTGTTAAGAAGACTCGTGTGAGGAAGTACCAGGAGAGACTGAGTACAGAATGGAAAAAGGTGAGAACAAAATACGTAAGGGGAGTGGTGGAAGAATGGGATGTATTTAGGGAAGCAGTGATGGCTTGGGAAAAGATGCTTGCGGCTTGAGAAGAGTGGGAGGTAGGCAGATTAGAAAGGGTAGTGAAAGTTGGGATGTAGAAGTAAGAGTATTAGTGAAAGAGAAGAGAGAGCAATTTGGACGATTTTTGTAGGGAAATAATGCAAATGAATGGGAGAGGTATAAACGAAAGAGGCAGGAGGTCAAGAGAAAGGTGCAAGAGGTGAAAAAGAGGGCAAATGAGAGTTGGGGTGAGAGAGTATCATTAAATTTTAGAGAGAATAAAAAGATGTTTTGGAAGGAGGTAAATGAAGTGCGTAAGACGAGGGAACAAATGGGAACTTCAGTGAAGGGGGCTAATGGGGAGGTACTAACAAGTAGTGGTGATGATAGATTCGGAGATATAGGGTGTTTTGGTCGAGGTGGTGTGCAAAGTAAGAGGGTTAGGGAAAATGATTTGGTAAACAGAGAAGAGGTAGTAAAAGCTTTGTGGAAGATGGAAGCCGGCAAGGCAGCGGGTTTGGATGGTACTGCAGTGGAATCTATTATAAAAGGGGGGTGACTGTATTGTTGACTGGTTGATAAGGATATTTAATGAATATATGACTCATGGTGAGATGCCTGGTGACTGGCGGAATGCTTGCATAGTGCCATTGTACAAAGGCAAAGGGGGTAAAAGTGAGTTCTCAAATTACAGAGGTATAAGTTTGTTGAGTATTCCTGGGAAATTTTATTGGAGGGTATTGATTGAGAGGGTGAAGGCATGTACAGAGCATCAGATTGGGGAAGAACAGTGTGGTTTCAGAAGTGGTAGAGGATGTGTGGATCATGTGTTTGCTTTGAAAAATATATGTGATAAATACTTAGAAAAACAAATGGATTTGTATGTAGGATTGATGGATCTGGAGAAGGCATATGATAGAGTTGATAGAGATGCTCTGTGGAAGGTATTAAAAATATATGGTGTGGGAGGCAAGTTGTTAGAAGCTGTGAAAAGTTTTTATCGAGGATGTAAGGCATGTGCTCGTGTAGAAAGAGAGGAAAGTGATTGGTTCTCAGTGAATGTAGGTTTGCGGCAGGGGCTCGTGATGTCTCCATGGTTGTTTAATTTGTTTATGGATGAGGTTGTCAGGGAGGTGAATGCAAGAATTTTGGAAAGAGGGGCAAGTATGCAGTCTGTTTTGGATGAGGGTGCTTGGGAAGTGAGTCAGTTGTTGTTCGTTGATGATACAGTGCTGGTGGATGATTCGGGTGAGAAACTGCAGAAACTGGTGACTTACTTTGGTAATATGTGTGAAAGAAGAAAGCTGAGAGTAAATATGAATAAGAGCAAGGTTATTAGGTACGGTATGGTTGAGGGACAAGTCAAATGGGAGGTAGGTTTGAATGGAGAAAAACTGAAGTGAAGTGAAGTGTTTTAGATATCTGGGACTGAATTTGGCAGCGGATGGAACTATGGAAGCGGAAGTGAGTCATAGGATGGGGGGAGGGGACGAAAGTTCTGGGAGCGTTGAAAAATGTGTGGAAGGTGAGAACGTTATCTCGGAAGTCAAAAATGTGTATGTTTAAAGGAATAGTGGTTCCGACAATGTTATATGGTTGCGAGGCGTGAGCTATAGATAGAGTTGTGCGGAGGAGGGTCGATATGTTGGAAATGAGATGTTTGGGGACAATATGTGGTGTGAGGTGGTTGGAACGAGTAAGTAATTAACGGGTAAGAGAGATGTGTGGAAATAAAAAGAGCGTGGTTGAGAGAGCAGAAGAGGGTGTTTTGAAATGGTTTGGGCACATGGAGAGAATGAGTGAGGAGAGATTGACTAAGAGGATATATGTGTCGGAGGTGGAGGGAACGAGGAGAAGAGGGAGACCAAATTGGAGGTGGAAAGATGGAGTGAAAAGGATTTTGTGTGATCGGGGCCTGAACATGCAGGAGGGTGAAAGGAGGGCAAGGAATAGAGTGAATTGGAGCGATGTGGTATACAGGGGTTGACGTGCTGTCAGTGGATTGAATCAAGGCATGTGAAGCGTCCGGGGTAAACCATGGAAAGCTGTGTAGGTATGTATATTTGCGTGTGTGGACGTGTGTATGTACATGTGTATGGGGGGGGTTGGGCCATTTCTTTCGTCTGTTTCCTTGCGCTACCTCGCAGACGCGGGAGACAGCGACGAGGTATAAAAAAAAAAAAAAAAATATATATATAGTTACGAACGTGTGCGCGTGTGCCCACATGTTCGTGTATATAACGTGTGTGTCCTTGTGTATGGTGATGTAATCCTGTTTTGAAGCCAGATGGTCATTTGTCCTTGAGCACTCTCACCCTTCTCAGAGGCGTGAGATTATGTTGTCAATCAGTTACGGAATATTTCACCACCGTACGGGACATGTCGTCGCTGCAGTTTTAAACAGTAGGACCCAGGGAGGGTAAACTACGCAGAATATGCGACGGTAGGATACTCCAACCAATCAGAATTGCTCTTAGTCCCATAACCAATCAAGGATAGCGTTATAGCTAGCAGGGCGAACGCTGTCTTTACTGTAATAGATATTCATGACACCCGCTGAGATTTGATTTTCTCTCTAACCCAGCGAGGTAAGTGGTCCCCCCTGCTGTAAGCCTGTAAGCCCGTTACTATTGTAAGCCCGTTATAATTGAGCAGCTAAGTGTAACGATGATGTTTACTGTGTCACGTCAGGTCTAACTAAGTGTAATGTTATCGAAGAAACTGTCATAAAGGAAAGAGATCTCCTTGTTTGAAATCTTACCTGGAATGTAGAATGTGGAATACTGAATGTCAAGTGTTAACAAAAGTGTTTGTACCAGATCAATTTGCATATCATATTGTATTCTTATTCCTTGTATTATATTTAGATTTAACCCTGATCTTTGATTATAATATAACGTTTAGATAGTGTTATCCTGAGTTGAGCAATATAACAAATATAACGTCCTTGCAAAACAAGCATCAGTATAGTATTTGTAACATATATGTTACTGGCGACCTTGCCCGAATAAATATCGAATTCGTAACATATAAATTGGCGACCTCGCCAGGATATTTCTTGCCTTAAGAGACTCTCTTTCCTTGATTCATTGATCATGTCGTTGACCAGTGCCGCGCCTGAGATTTATGCACGCAGTGGCTACGCTCCAAACTTGGTACGGAGAGACGTTCAAAGGGCTCTGACGGCAGAGGGAGGACCAAAGGGTATGCAATCCCACTTGAATCTGCTACCTTGCCGGTAACTCATAAAAGTAAGGAGAAATACTCCAACAGAGTTAAGAGTTGTTTTTATTGTGGCAAGGCTGGGCACCAGGTGAAGGATTGCTGGGCTCGAGAGAAGGAATCCAGAGGCTCTACTTTTTAAATGTAGGCCTGTGAGTCTCTTCTTAATTTTAGGGCCATTTGAATTTAGTAAAGTAGGTGAGGCTATTTCTGCTCTTAGGAAAGTGAGGGGTTGCGATACTGTTGATTAATCTGTCCTTATTATAGAATCGGTTCTGTGGGAATTTCAATGCTTTCCTGTCTGAGGGCTATGTTAATAGATGTGGTGTACGACAAAAGTGACCGTATTACAGGATTCTGGTGCTCTGCAGTCCCTGATGTTGGATGGCTTGGTGCCGCGAGAAGAGTTTAGAGACCGAGTCTTGCTAGATGGACTGTCGGGTCCCAAGGAAGCTCCAATAGTCGATGTGAGAGTAGAAATAGATTTCTTCACGGACCATGACCTTGTAGGGATTGCAGATAAATTGCTTGTCTTTGACGTGGACTTTGTGTTAGGCAATGACCTAGCGGGTGGGAAGATGAACCCAGTGCCGATGTTACCTACGGGCCCGGTGGAGTCCACGGAGGCAGTGCAACTTGATGAAGAGGTACCAGAGATAGTCTACAACCACGATGGTGCCAGGTCCATGACAGCTGGCACGGCAGGCCGTGTGCCTAAGGACATAGCCGTTTTAGGACGTCTTCCGAGGATGAAATTAGTGAGGAGAAGCTGTGTGATACCTCCTGTGCTGGTTTCGAGTCCATACAAGAGTCAGTGGGTGAGACTGAGGATTTGTCTCGCGCCCATTCAAGAGAGACTCAGGTTTTGAGGACGTCTTCTGAGGATGAAATTAGTGAGGAGAAACAGTGTGATACTTCCTGTGCTAGTTTCGAGTCCGTACAAGAGTCAGTGGGTGAGACAGGATTTGTCTCGAGCCTATTCAAGAGAGTCGGGAACGAAGGACGAGGTGGCCTGACAGACTGTCTCGATTTAGAAGCGTAGAGACGGGCGATGAGGTGTGGCTTCTACTACAGCAGCCAAGTCAACCCTTGGCTGTCCGTTTTCAGGGTCCCTACACCATTATCCGGAACGTAGGAGACTCAAATCATCTTGTCTCTACCCCCGATAGGCGCAGATGTCGGATAGTAAGCCACGTCAACATGCTTAAACCATATCTCAGTAGTGGCCTCACCCTTTGAACCGACGGTGCCAGTCTGCATCATCCTACGTCCAGCGGTGCTTGGGAGAGCCGTGTGTGACGAAGTTGACGACGTAGCTGCCAATGCCTCGGAGACCTGGGAAGACGGAGGCTCGAACATGAAGTGGGAAGGCGAAACAACGTGTGCGGAGGTCCGCCTTGCTGTCAGTCGGTGAGGGTTGAAGCCATGATGTGGACGTAGAAGCTTTAACACCTGCCTGGGAAGTGACGGGTAGAAACGTTTGCCCTCCTGTCGACACACCCAGAGTTTTGCCAGAGTTCTGTCAGTCCCCTCCTTCCACCGACTGTAAGAGTCCAAGTACTAGCTCGTAGATGAGTGCTCCCCGATCTTGGAGAGAACTGATACGTTTTATGGGTATAGTTGGGTATTACAGAATGTCTATTAGTAACTTTTCTCGCAGTTGCAACCCCCTCTCATATATCTATTGATAAATGATATCAGATCTATTTTGAATGAGCAGTGTGAGACAGCCTCTCTTATCAGTTACGAACCCTACTTTTCAACTGTTTTATTTTGTAGGCTCCAACCAGATTATCTGTGAATGCCAGTGATGTAGAGGCTGGTGAGGTTCTCATGCAGGAGGACAGAGAGAAGGTTGAGCCCAAACAGATAGCCACCATGAAGAAGGAACCTTTTTTTTGCTATTTGTATTATAGCACTTTCTGTATGTGTTCTTTAGGCAATCACTGGAAGCAACCTTTGTTTTTTGCTATTTGTATTGTAACACTTTCTGTATATTTGTGCCCTTCAGCCAAAATAGGTGGGCCTTGTTATATTATGTACAATTTACAAGTTACATTATTGACAGCACACCTGTTTATCCCGCTCTTAAGGTAAGAAAATTCCTCTTCCTGGAATTTTCTCCTTTAAGGAGGGGGGTGTTACGAACGTGTGCGCGTGTGCCCACATGTTCGTGTATATAACGTGTGTGTGTCCTTGTGTATGGTGATGTAATCCTGTTTTGAAGCCAGATGGTCATTTGTCCTTGAGCACTCTCACCCTTCTCAGAGGCGTGAGATTATGTTGTCAATCAGTTACGGAATATTTCACCACCTTACGGGACATGTCATCGCTGCAGGTTTAAACAGGAGGACCCAAGGAGGATGAATTACGCAGAATATGTGACGGTAGGATACTCCAACCAATCAGAATTGCTCTTAGTCCCATAGCCAATCAAGGATAGCGTTATAGCTAGCAGAGCGAACGCTGTCTTTACTGTAATAGATACTCATGACACCCGCTGAGATTTGAGTTTCTCTCTCTCTAGCCCAGCAAGGTAAATGGTCCCACCTGCTGTAAGCCTGTAAGCCCGTTACTATTGTAAGCCCGTTATAATTGAGTAGCTAAGTGTAACGATGATGTTTACTGTTTCACGTCAGGTCTAACTAAGTGTAATGTTATCGAACAAACTGTCATAAAGGAAAGATATCTCCTGGTTTGAAATCTTACCTGGAATGTAGAATGTGGAATACTGCATATCAAGTGTTAACGAAATTGTTTGTACCTGATCAATTTGCTTGTCATCTTCTATTCTTATTCCTTGTATTATATGTAGATTTAACCCTGGTCTTTGATTATCCCATAACGTTTAGATAGTGTTATCCTGAGTTGTGCAATATAACAAATCTAACGTCCTTGCAAGACAAGGATCAGTATAGTATTTGTAACATATATGTTACTGGCGACCTTGCCCGAATAATTATCGAGTTCGTGATTATTACACGAAAGTGCACTTGGGAACTTTTCGTGTTTCATTTTTCCCGTGGACTCATAGGAATATATATATGTATATATATATATATATATATATATATATATATATATATATATATATATATATATATATATATATATATATATATATATATATATATATATATATATATATATATATATCGGAAAGGATCACAATTTTGCGCGTGATCAAGACATTCCTATGAGTCCAAGGGGAAAATGAAACACGATAAGTTCCCAAGTGCACTTTCGTGTAATAATCACAACATCAGGGGAGACACAAGAGAGAAATATAACAGTCAGTTGATATACATCGAAGAGACGAAGCTAAGACGCCATTTGGTAAACCTGTAACTGTTCAAAACATACAACGAGCGTTCATAAACTTATCATTTTACAAATCTTATCAACAATAAAGTTATCCAATTTGTATAGACCATCACTAATGTTAAGATTATAATTCTTTGTGTATTTAGTAATAAAGGATTGAATGATATTTCTCTTTTTAACAGAGTTAGAGTTAATAACTGAGATGGCATTACTCCAGTCAATACAATGATCATAGTTTTTAACATGAGTAAACAAGGCATTTGATTCTTCTCCCGTTCTTATACTATATTTATGTTGTTTAAGTCTAACAGAAAGATCCTCACCAGTCTGACCAGTTCGATCCTGGCTATTGGAGGTTTGTATGTTCTATGAAGGTGCGCGTTCATATGCACTTTATTCGTATATATTTCTAAAATGGGAAACAGAAGAAAGAGTCACGCGGGAAGTGCTCATCCTCCTCGAAGGATCAGATTGGGGTGCCTAAATGTGTGTGGATGTAACTAAGATGTGAAAAAAGGAGAGATAGGTATTATGTTTGAGGAAAGGAACCTGGATGTTTTGGCTCTGAGTGAAACGAAGCTCAAGGGTAAAGGGGAAGAGTGGTTTGGGAATGTCTTGGGAGTAAAGTCAGGGGTTAGTGAGAGGACAAGAGCAAGGGAAGCAGTAGCAGTACTCCTGAAACAGGAATTGTGGGAGTATGTGATAGAATGTAAGAAAGTAAATTCTCGATTAATATGGGTAAAACTGAAAGTTGATGGAGAGAGATGGGTGATTATTGGTGCATATGCACCTGGGCATGAGAAGATAAATCATGAGAGGCAAATGTTTTGGGAGCAGCTGAATGAGTGTGTTAGTGGTTTTGATGCACGAGACCGGGTTATAGTGATGGGTGATTTGAATGCAAAGGTGAGTAATGTGGCAGTTGAGGGAATAATTGGTATACATGGGGTGTTCAGTGTTGTAAATGGAAATGGTGAAGAGCTTGTAGATTTATGTGCTGAAAAAGGACTGATGATTGGGAATACCTGGTTTAAAAAGCGAGATATACATAAGTATACTTATGTAAGTAGGAGAGATGGCCAGAGAGCGTTATTGGATTACGTGTTAATTGAGAGGCGCGCGAAAGAGAGACTTTTGGATGTTAATGTGCTGAGAGGTGCAACTGGAGGGATGTCTGATCATTATCTTGTGGAGGCTAAGGTGAAGATTTGTATGGGTTTTCAGAAAAGAAGAGTGAATGTTGGGGTGAAGAGGGTGGTGAGAGTAAGTGAGATTGAGAAGGAGACTTGTGTGAGGAAGTACCAGGAGAGACTGAGTACAGAATGGAAAAAGTTGAGAACAATGGAAGTAAGGGGAGTGGGGGAGGAATGGGATGTATTTAGGGAATCAGTGATGGATTGCGCAAAAGATGCTTGTGGCATGAGAAGAGTGGGATGTGGGTTCATTAGAAAGGATAGTGAGTGGTGGGATGAAGAAGTAAGATTATTAGTGAAAGAGAAGAGAGAGGCATTTGGACGATTTTTTCAAGGAAAAAATGCAATTGAGTGGGAGATGTATAAAAGAAAGAGACAGGAGGTCAAGAAAAAGGTGCAAGAGGTGAAAAAAAAAGGGCAAATGAGAGTTGAGGTGAGAGAGTATCATTAAATTTTAGGGAGAATAAAAAGATGTTCTGGAAGGAAGTAAATAAAGTGCGTAAGACAAGGGAGCAAATGGGAACTTCAGTGAAGGGTGCAAATGGGGAGGTGATAACAAGTAGTGGTGATGTGAGAGGGAGATTGAGTGAGTATTTTGAAGGTTTGTTGAATGTGTTTGATAATAGAGTGGCAGATATAGGTTGTTTTGGTCGATGTGGTGTGCAAAGTGAGAGGGTTAGGGAAAATGATTTGGTAAACATATAAGAGGTAGTAAAAGCTTTGCGGAAGATGAAAGCCGGCAAGGCAGCAGGTTTGGATGGTATTGCAGTGGAATTTATTAAAAAAGGGTGTGACTGTATTGTTGACTGGTTGGAAAGGTTATTTAATGTATGTATGACTCATCGTGAGGTGCCTGAGGATTGGCGGAATGCGTGCATAGTGCCATTGTACAAAGGCAAAGGGGATAAGAGTGAGTGCTCAAATTACAGAGGTATAAGTTTGTTGAGTATTCCTGGCAAATTATATGGGAGGGTATTGATTGAGAGGGTGAAGGCATGTACAGAGCATCAGATTGGGGAAGAGCAGTGTGGTTTCAGAAGTGGTAGAGGATGTGTGGATCAGGTGTTTGCTTTGAAGAATGTATGTGAGAAATACTTAGAAAAGCAAATGGATTTGTATGTAGCACTTATGGATCTGGAGAAGGCATATGATAGAGTTGATAGAGATGCTCTGTGGAAGGTATTAAGAATATATAGTGTGGGAGGCAAGTTGTTAGAAGCAGTGACAAGTTTTTATCGAGGATGTAAGGCATGTGTACGTGTAGGAAGAGAGGAAAGTGATTGGTTCTCAGTGAATATAGGTTTTGCGGCAGGGGTGTGTGATGTCTCCATGGTTGTTTAATTTGTTTATCGATGGGGTTGTTAGGGAGGTGAATGCAAGAGTTTTGGAAAGAGGGGCAAGTATGAAGTCTGTTGGGGATGAGAGAGCTTGGGAAGTGAGTCAGTTGTTGTTCGCTGATGATACAGCGCTGGTGGCTGATTCATGTGAGAAACTGCAGAAGCTGGAGACTGAGTTTGGTAAAGTGTGTGAAAGAAGAAAGTTAAGAGTAAATGTGAATAAGAGCAAGGTTATTAGGTACAGTAGGGTTGAGGGTCAAGTCAATTGGGAGATACGTTTGAATGGAGAAAAATGGAGAAAGTGAAGTGTTTTAGATATCTGGGAGTGGATCTGGCAGCGGATGGAACCACGGAAGCGGAAGTGGATTATAGGGTGGGGGAGGGGGCGAAAATTCTGGGAGCCTTGAAGAATGTGTGGAAGTCGAGAACATTATCTCGGAAAGCAGAAATGGGTATGTTTGAAGGAATAGTGGTTCCAACAATGTTGTATGGTTGCGAGCATGGGCTATGGATAGAGTTGTGCGCAGGAGGATGAATGTGCTGGAAATGAAATGTTTGAGGACAATGTGTGGTGTGAGGTGGTTTGATCGAGTAAGCAACGTAAGGGTAAGAGAGATGTGTGGAAATAAAAAGATCGTGGTTGAGAGAGCAGAAGAGGGTGTTTTGAAATGGTTTGGGCACATGGAGAGAATGAGTGAGGAAAGATTGACCAAGAGGATATATGTGTCGGAGGTGGAGGGAACGAGGAGAAGTGGGAGACCAAATTGGAGGTGGAGAGATGGAGTGAAAAAGATTTAGTGTGATCGGGGCCTGAACATGCAGGAGGGTGAAAGGAGGGCAAGGAATAGAGTGAATTGGAGCGATGTCGTATACCGGGGTTGACGTGCTGTCAGTGGATTGAATCAAGGCATGTGAAGCGTCTGGGGTAAACCATGGAAAGCTGTGTAGGTATGTATATTTGCGTGTGGGGACGTATGTATATACATGTGTATGAGGGTGAGTTGGGCCATTTCCTTCGTCTGTTTCCTTGCGCTACCTCGCAAACGCGGGAGACAGCGCCAAAGCAAAAAAAAAAAAAAGAAATACATATATATATATATATATATATATATATATATATATATATATATATATATATATATATATATATATATATATATATATATATATATATATATTTTTTTTTTTTTTTTTATACTTTGTCGCTGTCTCCCGCGTTTGCGAGGTAGCGCAAGGAAACAGACGAAAGAAATGGCCCAACCCCCCCCATACACATGTACATACACACGTCCACACACGCAAATATACATACCTACACAGCTTTCCATGGTTTACCCCGGACGCTTCACATGCCTTGATTCAATCCACTGACAGCACGTCAACCCCTGTATAGCACATCGCTCCAATTCACTCTATTCCTTGCCCTCCTTTCACCCTCCTGCATGTTCAGGCCCCGATCACACAAAATCCTTTTCACTCCATCTTTCCACCTCCAATTTGGTCTCCCTCTTCTCCTCGTTCCCTCCACCTCCGACACATATATCCTTATGGTCAATCTCTCCTCACTCATTCTCTCCATGTGCCCAAACCATTTCAAAACACCCTCTTCTGCTCTCTCAACCACGCTCTTTTTATTTCCACACACCTCTCTTACCCTTACGTTACTTACTCGATCAAACCACCTCACACCACACATTGTCCTCAAACATCTCATTTCCAGCACATCCATCCTCCTGCGCAAAACTCTATCCATAGCCCACGCCTCGAAACCATACAACATTGTTGGAACTACTATTCCTTCAAACATACCCATTTTTGCTTTCCGGGATAATGTTCTCGACTTCCACACATTTTTCAAGGCTCCCAAAATTTTCGCCCCCTCCCCCACCCTATGATCCACTTCCGCTTCCATGGTTCCATCCGCTGACAGATCCACTCCCAGATATCTAAAACACTTCACTTCCTCCAGTTTTTCTCCATTCAAACTCACCTCCCAATTGACTTGACCCTCAACCCTACTGTACCTAATAACCTTGCTCTTATTCACATTTACTCTTAACTTTCTTCTTCCACACACTTTACCAAACTAAGTCACCAGCTTCTGCAGTTTCTCACATGAATCCGCCAGCAGCGCTGTATCATCAGCGAACAACAACTGACTCACTTCCCAAGCTCTCTCACCCCCAACAGACTTCATACTTGCCCCTCTTTCCAAGACTCTTGCATTTACCTCCCTAACAACCCCATCCATAAACAAATTAAACAACCATGGAGACATCACACACCCCTGCCGCAAACCTACATTCACTGAGAACCAATCACTTTCCTCTCTTCCTACACGTACACATGCCTTACATCCTCGATAAAAACTTTTCACTGCTTCTAACAACTTGCCTCCCACACCATATATTCTTAATACCTTCCACAGAGCATCTCTATCAACTCTATCATATGCCTTCTCCAGATCCATAAATGCTACATACAAATCCATTTGCTTTTCTAAGTATTTCTCACATACATTCTTCAAAGCAAACACCTGATCCACACATCCTCTACCACTTCTGAAACCACACTGCTCTTCCCCAATCTGATGCTCTGTACATGCCTTCACCCTCTCAATCAATACCCTCCCATATAATTTACCAGGAATACTCAACAGACTTATACCTCTGTAATTTGAGCACTCACTCTTATCCCCTTTGCCTTTGTACAATGGCACTATGCACGCATTCCGCCAATCCTCAGGCACCTCACCATGAGTCATACATACATTAAATAACCTTACCAACCAGTCAACAATACAGTCACCCCCTTTTTTAATAAATTCCACTGCAATACCATCCAAACCTGCTGCCTTGCCGGCTTTCATCCTCCGCAAAGCTTTTACTACCTCTTCTCTGTTTACCAAATCATTTTCCCTAACCCTCTCACTTTGCACACCACCTCGACCAAAACACCCTATATCTGCCACTCTGTCATCAGACACATTCAACAAACCTTCAAAATACTCATTCCATCTCCTTCTCACATCACCACTACTTGTTATCACCTCCCCATTTACGCCCTTCACTGAAGATCCCATTTGCTCCCTTGTCTTACGCACCCTATTTACCTCCTTCCAGAGCATCTTTTTATTCTCCCTAAAATTTACTGATAGTCTCTTACCCCAACTCTCATTTGCCCTTTTTTTCACCTCTTGCACCTTTCTCTTGACCTCCTGTCTCTTTCTTTTATACTTCTCCCACTCAATTGCATTTTTTCCCTGCAAAAATCGTCCAAATGCCTCTCTCTTCTCTTTCACTAATACTCTTACTTCTTCATCCCACCACTCACTACCCTTTCTAAACAGTCCACCTCCCACTCTTCTCATGCCACAAGCATCTTTTGCGCAATCCATCACTGATTCCCTAAATACATCCCATTCCTCCCCCACTCCCCTTACTTCCATTGTTCTCAACTTTTTCCATTCTGTACACAGTCTCTCCTGATACTTCTTCACACAGGTCTCCTTCCCAAGCTCACTTACTCTCACCACCTTCTTCACCCCAACATTCACTCTTCTTTTCTGAAAACCCATACTAATCTTCACCTTAGCCTCCACAAGATAATGATCAGACATCCCTCCAGTTGCACCTCTCAGCACATTGACATCCAAAAGTCTCTCTTTCGCACGCCTGTCAATTAACACGTAATCCAATAACGCTCTTTGGCCATCTCTCCTACTTATATAAGTATACTTATGTATATCTCGCTTTTTAAACCAGGTATTCCCAATCATCAGTCCTTTTTCAGCACATAAATCTACAAGCTCTTCACCATTTCCATTTACAACACTGAACACCCCATGCATACCAATTATTCCCTCAACTGTCACATTACTCACCTTTGCATTCAAATCACCCATCACTATAACCCGGTCTCGTGCATCAAAACCGCTAACACACTCATTTAGCTGCTCCCAAAACACTTGCCTCTCATGATCTTTCTTCTCATGCCCAGGTGCATATGCACCAATAATCACCCACCTCTCTCCATCAACTTTCAATTTTACCCATATCAATCGAGAATTTACTTTCTTACATTCTATCACATACTCCCACAACTCCTGTTTCAGGAGTATTGCTACTCCTTCCCTTGCTCTTGTCCTCTCAGTAACCCCTGACTTCACTCCCCAGACATTTCCAAACCACTCTTCCCCTTTACCCTTGAGCTTCGTTTCACTCAGAGCCAAAACATCCAGGTTCCTTTCCTCAAACATACTACCTATCTCTCCTTTTTCACATCTTGGATGTAACCAAGATGTGAAATTTGTATATATATAAATATATATATATATATATATATATATATATATATATATATATATATATATATATATATATATATATATATATATATATATATATATATATATATATATATCCCTGGGGATAGGGGATTAAGAATACTTCCCACGTATTCCCTGCGTGTCGTAGAAGGCGACTAAAAGGGGAGGGAACAGAGGGGGCCAGGTGAGGATATTCCAAAAAAGGCCCAGTCCTCTGTTCTTAACGCTACCTCGCTAACGCGGGAAATGGCGAATAGTTTAAAAGAAAAAATATATATTTATATATATATAAATATATATATGTATATATATGTATATATATATATATATATATATATATTTATATATATATATATATATATATATATATATATATATATATATATATATATATATATATATATATATATATATATATATATATATATTGGTAAACAGAGAAGAGGTAGTAAAAGCTTTGCGGAAGATGAAAGCCGGCAAGGCAGCAGGTTTGGATGGTATTGCAGTGAAATTTATTAAAAAAGGGGTGACTGTATTATTGACTGGTTGGTAAGGTTATTTAATGTATGTATGACTCATGGTGAGGTGCCTGAGGATTGGCGGAATGCGTGCATAGTGCCATTGTACAAAAGCAAAGGGGATAAGAGTGAGTGCTCAAATTACAGAGGTATAAGTTTGTTGAGTATTCCTGGTAAATTATACGGGAGGGTATTGATTGAGAGGGTGAAGGCATGTACAGCGCATCAGACTGGGGAAGAGCAGTGTGGTTTCAGAAGTGGTAGAGGATGTGTGGATCAGGTGTTTGCTTTGAAGAATGTATGTGAGAAATACTTAGAAAAGCAAATGGATTTGTATGTAGCATTTATGGATCTGGAGAAGGCATATGATAGAGTTGATAGAGATGCTCTGTGGAAGGTATTAAGAATATATGGTGTGAGAGGCAAGTTGTTAGAAGCAGTGAAAAGTTTTTATCGAGGATGTATGGCATGTGTACGTGTAGGAAGAGAGGAAAGTGATTGGTTCTCAGTGAATGTAGTTTTGCGGCAGGGGTGTGTGATGTCTCCATGGTTGTTTAATTTGTTTATGGAAGGGGTTGTTAGGGCGGTAAATGCAAGAGTTTTGGAAAGAGGGGCAAGTATGAAGTGTGTGAAAGAAGAAAGTTAAGAGTAAATGTGAATAAGATCGAGGTTATTAGGTACAGTAGGTTTGAGGGTCAAGTCAATTGGGAGGTAAGTTTGAATGGAGAAAAACTGGAGGAAGTAAAGTGTTTTAGATATCTGGGAGTGGATCTGGCAGCGGATGGAACCATGGAAGCGGAAGTGGATCATAGGGTGGGGGAGGGGGCGAAAATCCTGGGAGCCTTGAAGAATGTGTGGAAGTCGATAACATTATCTCGCAAAGCAAAAATGGGTATGTTTGAAGGAATAGTGGTTCCAACAATGTTTTATGGTTGCGAGGCGTGGGCTATGGATAGAGTGGTGCGCAGGAGGATGGATGTGCTGGAAATGATATGTTTGAAGACCATGTGTGGTGTGAGGTGGTTTGATCGAGTAAGTAACGTAAGGGTAAGAGAGATGTGTTGAAATAAAAAGAGCGTGGTTGAGAGAGCAGAAGAGGGTGGTTTGAAATGGTTTGGGCACATGGAGAGAATGAGTGAGGAAAGATTGACCTAAAGGATATATGTGTCGGAGGTGGAGGGAACGAGGAGAAGTGGGAGACCAAATTGGAGGTGGAAAGATGGAGTGAAAAAGATTTTGTGTTATCGGGGCCTGAACATGTAGGAGGGTGAAAGGAGGGCAAGGAATAGAGTGAATTGGATCGATGTGGTATACCGGGGTTGACTTGCTGTCAGTGGATTGAATCAGGGCATGTGAAGCGTCTGGGGTAAACCATGGAAAGCTGTCTAGGTTTGTATATTTGCGTGTGTGGACGTATGTATATACATGTGTATGGGGGTTGGTTGGGCCATTTCTTTCGTCTGTTTCCTTGCCCTACCTCGCAAACGCGGGAGACAGCGACAAAGCAAAAAAAAAAAAAGAAATATATATTTATATCTTTCTTTCATAGTATTCGCCATTTCCCGCCTCAGCGAGGTAGCGTTAAGAACAGAGGACTGGGCCTCTGAGGGAATATTCTCACCCGGCCCCCTTCTCTGGAACTTCTGCATTACTCTGCACATATATTCATTTAAAATAATTACCAGAAAACTGGCACAAACGCAAATGCACACGCTCAGTTACCGACTACACTGGCATATGACAGCTACTACAAGACTGACTGTGATGGAATAACTAAAATATTTCGTCAAGAATTACAGCATAAAAACCTCAAGAAGATATGATATGCTACTGTTCATTAGCTCATGAGTTTTAACATACAAATATGGACTGCCTAACAAGTATTTAAAGCTGACAATACAAGGATAGCTAAATTGGGTATTACTGATGTATAAGGTTGGCTATAATTGCACATACGCGAGTATCAAAAAGGACAGAGCAAATGTTTTAGGTAAATAGATTATCAAGAAATTTGTAAGTAAAAATCTTGGGGTTTTAACTGTATACAGAAATTAGTATGCAAGTTATTGGGGAAATGAAAAGAGTACACATGGTGCAATATTTGTCTTTAATTCAAAACTAAATGATTGTCTTAATTTTTCAGCAATTCAGAAAAGATAGATTTCAATGAAAGAAAAATGTAAATTCTATATATCTACCACTATTGCATTCATTCATAATATCAGTAGGCAAATTAGGTTCATACAGCCTTTCCAATCAAGTATACACAACCTCAATGTACTGGGCAAGGCTTTAGCTGAGTGATACGAGAGGATGTATGAAACAGACCTATATATATATATATATATATATATATATATATATATATATATATATATATATATATATATATATATATATATATATTTTTCTTTTCTTTTAAACTATTCTCCATTTCCCGCATTAGCGAGGTAGCGTTAAGAACAGAGGACTGGGCCTCTGAGGGAATATCCTCACCTGGCCCCCTCTGTTCCTTCTTTTGGAAAATTAGAAAAAAAAAAAAAAAACGAGAGGGGAGGATTTCCAGCCCCCCGCTCCCTCCCCTTTTAGTCGCCTACTACGACACGCAGGGAATACGTGGGAAGTATTCTTAATCCCCTATCCCCAGGGATAATATATATATATTATATTATTTTTTATTATTATACTTTGTCGCTGTCTCCCGCGTTTGCGAGGTAGCGCAAGGAAACAGACGAAAGAAATGGCCCAACCCCCCCCACCTATACACATGTATATACATACGTCCACACACGCAAATATACATACCTACACAGTTTTCCATGGTTTACCCCAGACGCTTCACATGCCCTGCTTCAATCCACTGACAGCACGTCAACCCCGGTATACCACATCGCTCCAATTCACTCTATTCCTTGCCCTCCTTTCACCCTCCTGCATGTTCAGGCCCCGATCACACAAAATCTTTTTCACTCCATCTTTCCACCTCCAATTTGGTCTCCCTCTTCTCCTTGTTTTCTCCACCTCCAACACATATATCCTCTTGGTTAATCTTTCCTCACTCATCCTCTCCATGTGCCCAAACCACTTCAAAACACCCTCTTCTGCTCTCTCAACCACGCTCTTTTTATTTCAACACATCTCTCTTACCCTTACGTTACTCACTCGATCAAACCACCTCACACCACACATTGTCCTCAAACATCTCATTTCCAGCACATCCATCCTCCTGCGCACAACTCTATCCATAGCCCACGCCTCGCAACCATACAACATTGTTGGAACCACTATTCCTTCAAACATACCCATTTTTGCTTTCCGAGATAATGTTCTCGACTTCCACACATTCTTCAAGGCCCCCAGGATTTTCACCCCCTCCCCCACCCTATGATCCACTTCCGCTTCCATGGTTCCATCCGCTGCCAGATCCACTCCCAGATATCTAAAACACTTCACTTCCTCCAGTTTTTCTCCATTCAAACTCACCTCCCAATTGACTTGAACTTCAACCCTACTGTACCTAATAACCTTGCTCTTATTCACATTTACTCTTAACTTTCTTCTTCCACACACTTTACCAAACTCAGTCACCAGCTTCTGCAGTTTCTCACATGAATCAGCCACCAGCGCTGTATCATCAGCGAACAACAACTGACTCACTTCCCAAGCTCTCTCATCCCCAACAGACTTCATACTTGCCCCTCTTTCCAAAACTCTTGCATTTACCTCCCTAACAACCCCATCCATAAACAAATTAAACAACCATGGAGACATCACACACCCCTGCCGCAAACCTACATTCACTGAGAACCAATCACTTTCCTCTCTTCCTACACGTACACATGCCTTACATCCTCGATAAAAACTTTTCACTGCTTCTAACAACTTTCCTCCCACACCATATATTCTTAATACCTTCCACAGAGCATCTCTATCAACTCTATCATATGCCTTCTCCAGATCCATAAATGCTACATACAAATCCATTTGCTTTTCTAAGTATTTCTCACATACATTCTTCAAAGCAAACACCTGATCCACACATCCTCTACCACTTCTGAAACCACACTGCTCTTCCCCAATCTGATGCTCTGTACATGCCTTCACCCTCTCAATCAATACCCTCCCATATACGTGTATGTATATAAATGTGTATGTGGTTGAGTTGGGCCATTCTTTCGTTTGTTTCCTTGTGCTACTTCGCTAACGCGGGAGACAGCGACAAAGTATAATGATGATAAATATATACTTATTCCTATGAGTCTTTGGGGAAAATGAAACACGATAGGTTCCCAAGTGCACTTTCGTGTAATAATCACATCATCAGGGGAGACACAAGAGAGAAATATAAGTCAGTTGATATACATGGTGTGATTATTACACGAAAGTGCACTTGGGAACTTATCGTGTTTCATTTTCCCCGTGGACCGATAGGAATATCTTGATCACGCGCAAAATTGTGATCCTTTCCAATATATATATATATATATATATATATATATATATATATATATATATATATATATATATATATATATATATATATATATATATATTTGAAAGGATCACAACTTACACGTGATCAAGTATTTTCCTATGAATCAACGGGGAAAATGAAACATGATAAGTTCCCAAGTGCACTTTCGTGTAACAATCACATCATCAGGGTAGACATAAGAGAGAAATATAGCAGACAGTACATATCCCTGGGGATAGGGGAGAAAGAATACTTCCCACGTATTCCCTGCGTGTCGTAGAAGGCGACTAAAAGGGGAGGGAGCGGGGGGCTGGAAATCCTCCCCTCTCGTTTTTTTTTTAATTTTCCAAAAGAGGGAACAGAGAATTGGGCCAGGTGAGGGTATTCCCTCAAAGGCCCAGCCCTCTATTCTTAACGCTACCTCGCTAATGCGGGAAATGGCGAATAGTTTGAAAGAATGAAAGAAGTACATATACAATGAAGAGACGTAGGTAGGAAGCCATTTGGTAAGCAAGTGATTGTCCAAGATAGACAACGAGCGTATCATAAACTTATGTGGACAAGAAAGTGAGTTGTTTACAGATTATATCAACAATATAGTTATCTAATTTTTATAGACCTTCACTAATGTTAAGGTTATAGTTGTTTGTCTATTCAATAACAGAAGATTCAATGATATTTCTCGTGTTACTGAAGTCAGAGTTAACAACTGAGATGGCAATACTCAAGTCAATTCACTGATCATAGTTTTTAACGTGATTAAACAAGGCATTTGATCTTCTGTTCTTATATTATATTTATGTTGCTTAAGTCTAACAGGAGGATCCTTACCAGTCTACCCTATATAAAACTTATCATAATTTCTAAATAGTTCTTTATAGATGCATCCAGGAGAATTTTCGGGTGAGTTCCTGATTAAGATATTCTTTATTATATTATTGTTACTGAAGGTAATATTTACCGACATATTGGAAGAATCGGATATTGGACTATTGCTATAATAGATTGAGAAGTGAACGGAATAGGCTACAAATGAAACTGAATTGTATGTTGGACCATCTTATTTAAAACAGTTGCTGGATAAACCTGTCCAATAAACAACTAGATAAGGGTTCCTTGTGTGCTTTAGGCTATGTATTAAGTTTTTTAGCTCTAATAGGGAAGCCAACTGTGTTGATGCCACAAAGTCTTTTTTGCAATTTACAGAAGTACAGTAAATTATGATGAAATTTATATCTGTAAGAGTTTAGAATATACCAGTTTGTGAAGACCAGTGGAACCTAATTGCCCTAAAAGATTTAAAAGGGCAATTAACGCTTTAATAAAAGACAATGATATACATATCACTAAAGCAGATAATGTTAACACTGTTGTGATTATGGAGAAAGTAATCATTTATCTAAAATGAATGATCTTTTAAGTGATGTCACAAAATATTATTTACTCGGTAAGAATCCCCTAGAGGCAATTCATTCCCATTTCAATAAAGAACTGAAGCTGAACGGTAATGGTTCTCTTATCAAAAGTTTGTCATCTTTGTCCCCTTTATTGCCATACATGTATGGACTTATCAAAACACATTAAAAAGATTTTCCGGCAACAACTATAGTGAGTTCAGTAGGCTCCATCTATATGAATTGTCAAAATGGTTAGTTTCTTTATTAAGCTCTTTAGTGGGTAAGATATCAAATTCTAATATCATGAATAATGTAGATTTGATTAACAAGCTTAACCATATCAGTGTTAGTTTTGATTTCAAACTTGTTAGCTTTGATATTTCCTTACTTTTCACAAAAGTTTCAGTTGATGACCTTTTAGAATTCTTATTTGATGTTTTGGACGATATTCATTTACCTGTTTCAAAGTCTGTTTTCATTGAACTGACATAATTGTATATAAAAAGACTGTATATTTCAATTCAATGGAGAATATAATGCTCAAAAATTTGGTATGGCAATGGGTAACCTTCTTTCACCTGTACTAAATAATCTTTACATGGAATTTTTTGAAACGAAATTACCAATGCAATTTAGTTTATGTATGCAGATGATGTTCCTTGTGTTTGGCCAACGAATGAAAACTTTCAATAATTTCCCCCCCCCCCTACTTAATAACTAAGTACCTTCCATCAAATCTACAGTAGAAAATGAAAATAATGGCATGTTACCATTTTTAGATTGTATGATCCATAGGCAAGGAAACAAGCTTAAGTTTAATATATACAGAAAACCTAGTAATGTATGCATTCATATATCCATTATTAAACGTCTCAATATGACAGAGTTAAATTAACATCATTTCAATCTATGTTCCTTAGGGCATTACGCATTTGTAGTCCAAAGTTTGTTGATGTTGAGTTTGAAAAGATATATTCTATTGGATCCAAGTTAAATACCCTAGATCTTTCATTGATAAATCCCTTAAGTTAGCAAGAAAATATTTTGATAGAGTTGAATCCATAACTCTCATTAACACCAAGAATCTTATAGTTCTCCCTTTTGATAATAATCTTACTTTACTTCTCATGTTGCTTAAATCCTTAAATGTAAATGTTGCCTTTAGTAACAATAATACAATAAAGAATATCCTGATCAGGAACTCACCAGAAAATTCTTCTAAACGCATCTATAAAGTGCCATTTAGAAATTGCGATAAGTTTTATATTGGACAGCCTGGTAAGGATCTTTCTGTTAGACTTACGCAATATAAGTATAGAATAAGAACAGGACAAGAATCAAATGCCTTATTTAATCACGTTAAAAACTATGATTATTGTATTGACTGGAGTAATGCCATCTCAGTTATTAGCTCTAGCTCCAGTACCACGAGAAACATCATTGAATCTACTAATATTTAATACACCAAAAATTATAACCTTATCATGAGTGAAGATCTATACAAATTGGATAGCTGATAAAATTTGTAAACAAATTGATAAAATTTGCAAACAATTCACCTTCTTGTCTACATAATAAGTTTATGATACGCTCCTTGTCTGTTTTGTACAATCACTTGTTTACCAAATGGTGTCCTAGCTACGTCTTTTCGTTGTATATCAACTGACTGTTATATTTCTTTCTTATGTCTCCCCTGATGATGTGATTGTTACACGAAAGTATACTTGGGAACTTATTGTGCTTTATTTTCCCCGTGAAATCATAGGAATATACATACATACACACACACACACACACACACACACACACACACACACACACACACACATATATATATATATATATATATATATATATATATATATATATATATATATATATATATATATATATATATATATATATATATATATATTTTTTTTTTTTTTTTTTCTTTTTTCTTTCATACTATTCGCCATTTCCCGCATTAGCGAGGTAGCGTTAAGAACAGAGGACTGGGCCTTTGAGGGAATATCCTCATCTGGCCCCCTTCTCTGTTTCTTCTTTGGGAAAAAAAAAAAAACATATATCATACTCGCTGTTATCTACGTTAGCGTCAGGAAACGTTTACAAAAATGCCTATTTATTCACACTCAGTCTCTAGCTGTCATGTGTAATGCGCTGAGAACACAGCTCCTGTTCCACATCCAGGCCCCAAAACATTTTCATGGGCTACTCTGGACGCTTCACATGCCCTGGTTCAGTCCACTGGCTGCATGTGGCACATATTCCACATCGTTCTGTTTCCTTCTATGTCGTGCACATTTTAACCAAAGGTCTCTTTTTCATGTGCCTACCAACTGATGTATGATCTAGTACGCTCGCTGGCAAATCTTTGCGATTCACTTACGGAGACGTTTGAATGTTCCTCTTTTAAAACCAGGTATTCCCATTCACCAGTCTTTTGTCCAGCAGAAAACCAATCAAGAACTTCATATCCATTTATGATCTTGATTATACTCTTCACTGTCACATTTCCATTCATATCATCCCTCACTAATACCCCGTCTATTACGTCAGAACTGCAAACACTTCATGCCAGACCCGAAGAACACCGTCATCACCTGAACACTTGTTTACCAACAGCGTTTTAGCTATGTCTCTTCTTTGTATATCAAGTGACTTATACGTCTTCTATCTCATTCTTGTATCTCCTCTGAGGATATGACCATTACATGAAAGTGCACTTGGCAGCTTATTTGCTTGGTTATCAGCAAATACTAGATAACGCGTACCACACTGTGGCCTCTTGCATCATGATTCCTTATATGTTCTTTTCTTTGCAATTTTCCCTAAATCATCATATTTATAGGATTAGATATTAATCATAATATTTATAGGCTTAGATATTACAAGAAAAAATAATGTGTCTATGAATACTTAATAGTTTTTGATACACACACACACACACACACACACACACACACACCCTCCCACACACACACACACACACACACACCCTCCCACACACACACACACACACACACACACACCCTCCCACACACACACACACACACACACACACATACGCGCGCACACACACACACACACACACACACACACACACACACACACATTCAAACACACACACACACACACACACACACACACACGTACACACACACACACACACACACACACACACACACATATACGCACACACACACACACATACACACAAAGATATACACATAGTAAAAGCAGTGTAGTAGATGTAGCTATATGGGTTAAGGGAACACACTTTCAAGGAAGTATTTGAAACCTCCAGGTGAGGTTGCAGTTAGAAGAGTCCTCGTATTTCAATTACTTAGTTAAATTAGATCATGAATTTATTTACTGTATTTCAACAGTGAAAAATTTCAATGGTAAATTTTCAGCCTCCACGTAGAAAAAGTAATTAACTTCTTGTTTAATGAATACTGGATAAGCGTGAACAGCTGCAGGTGGTGATAACAATATATTTGACTTTAACTGAGCTTCCTAATATTAATGATATCATTAAGAGGGAAAAGGCTCATCCAGAAGAAGGAGTCACGCGGAGAGTGCTCATCCTCCTCGAAGGCTCAGACTGGGGGGTCTAGATGTGTGTGGATGTAACTAAGATGAGAAAAAAGGAGAGATAGGTAGTATGTTTGAGGAAAGGAACCTGGATGTTTTGGCTCTTAGTGAAATGAAGCTCAAAGGTAAAGGGGAAGAGTGGTTTGGGGATGTTTTGGGAGAAAAGTCAGGGATTGGTGAGAGGACAACAACAAAGGAAGGAGTAGCACTATTCCTGAAACAGGAATTGTGGGAGTATGTGATAGAGTATAAGGAAGTAAACTCTACATTGATACGAGTAAAACTGAAAGTTGATGGAGAGAGATTGGTGATTATTGGTGCATATGCAACTGGGCATGAGAAGAAAGATCATGAGAGACAAGTGTTTTGGGAGCAGCTGAGTGAGTGTGTTAGCAGTTTTGATGCACGAGACAGGGTTATAGTGATGGGTGATTTGAATGCAAGGGTGAGTAATGTGGCAGTTGAGGGAATAATTAGTGTCATCGGGTGTTTAGTGTTGTAAATGGAAATGGTGAAGTGCTTGTCGATTTGCTTGCTGAAAAAGTACTGGTGATTTGGAATACGGGTTTAAAAAGAGAGATATACGTAAGTATACATATGTAAGTAGGAGAGATGGTCAGAGAGCGTTATTGAATTACGTGGTAATTGATAGGCGCGTGAAAGAGAGACTTTTAGATGTTAATGTGCTGAGAGGTGCAACTGGAGGGATGTCTGATCATTATCTTGTAGAGGAGTAGGTGATTTGTAGAGGTTTTCAGAAAGGAAGAGAAAATGTTGGGGTGAAGAGAGTGGTGAGAGTGAGTGAGCTTGGGAAGGAGACTTGTCTGAGGAAGTACCAGGAGTGACTGAGTGCAGAATGGAAAAAGGTGAATGGAAGAGGAATGGGATGTATTTAGGGGAGCAGTGTTGGCAGTGAGTATTTGGAATGTTTGTTGAATGTGTTAGATTATAGTGTGGCAGATATAGGGTGCTTTGGTCGAAGTGGTGTGCGAAGTGTGTGGATGTAACAAAGATGAGAAAAAAGGAGAGACAGGTAGCATGTTTGATGAAAGAAACTTGGATGTTTTGGCTGTGAGTAACACGAAGGTCAAGGATAAAGGGGAAGAGTGGTTTTGGAATGTTTTTGGAGTAAATTCAGGGGGTGTTGGGAGGACATGAGCAAGGGAAGAAGTAGCACTATTCCTAAAACAGGAGTGGTGGGAGTATGTGATACAGTGTAAGAAAGTAACTCTACATTGATATGTTTAAAGCTGAAAGTGGATGAAGAGAGATGGGTGATTCCTATGCACCTGGGCATGAGAAGAAAGATCATGAGAGACAAGTGTTTCGGGAGCAGCTGAGTGAGTGTGTTAGTAGTTTTGATGCACGAGACCGGGTTAAGTGATGGGTGATTTGAAAGCAAAGGTAAGTAATCTGGCAGTTGAGGGAATAATTGGTGTACATGGAGTGTTCAGTGTTGTAAATGGATATGGTGAAGAGCTAATAGATTTGTGTGTTGAAAAAGGACTGATGACTGGGAATACCTTGTTTAAAAAGAAATATATACATACGTATACGTATGCAAGTAGGAGAGATGGCCAGAGCGCTATAGGTTGTTGGATGTTAATGTGCTGAGACGTTCAACTGCAGGGATGTCTGATCATTATCTTGTGGAGGCGAAGATGAAGATTTGCAGAGGTTTTCAGAAAAGAAGAGAAAATGTTATGGTGAAGAGAGTGGTGAGAGTAAGTGAGCTTGGGAAGGAGACTTGTGTGAGGAAGTACTAGGAGTGACTGAGTGCAGAATGCAAAAAGGTGAGAACAAAGGACGTAAGGGGAGTGGGAGAGGAATGGGATCTGCTTAGGGAAGCAGTGATATTAGTGAGTATTTGGAAGTTTGTTGAATGTGGTAGATTATAGAGTGGCAGATCCAGGGTGTTTTGGTCTAAGCGGTGTGCGAAGTAAGAGGGTTAGGGAGAAGAGTTTGATAAACAGAGAAGAAGTAGTGAAAGCTTTGCGGAAGATGAAAGCAGGCAAGACAGCGGGTTTAGAAGGTACTGCAGTGGAGTTTATTGAAAAAGGGGGTAACTCTATTGTTGACTGGTTGGTGAGGATGTTCAATGTTAGTATGGATCATGGTGACGTGCCTGAGAATTGGCGGAGTGCATGTATAGTGCCATTGTACAAAGGCAAAAGGGATAATGGTGAGTGTTCAAATTACAGAGGTATAAGTTTGTTAAGTAATCCTGGTAAATTATATGGGAGGGTATTGATTGAGAGGGTGAAGGCATGTACAGAGCATCAGATTGGGGAAGAGCAGTGTGGCAGAGGATGTGTGGATCAGGTGTTTGCTTTGAAGAATGTATGTGAGAAATACGTAGAAAAACAAATGGATTTGTATGCAATATTTATGGATCTGGAGAAGATGCTCTGTGGAAAGTACTAAGAGTATATGGCGTGGGAGGCAAGGTGCTAGAAGCAGTGAAAAACGTTTATCGAGGATATAAGGCATGTGTACGAGTAGGAAGAGAGGAAAGTGATTGGTTCCCAGTGAATGTCGGTTTGCTGCAAGGGTGCATGACGTCTCCTTGGCTGTTTAATTTGTTTATGGATGGGGATGTTAGGGAGGTGAATACAAGTGTTTTGCAGAGAGGGCAAGTATGCAGTCTGTTGTGAATGAGAGGGCTTGGGAAGTGAGTCATATGTTGTTCGCTGATGATACAACGCTTGTAGCTGATAAGGTGAGAAACTGCAGAAGCTGGTGAATGAGTTTGGTAAAGTGTTCGAAAGAAGAAAGCTGAAAGTAAATGTGAATAAAAGCTAAGTTATTAGGTACAGTAAGGGCTGAGGGACAAGTCATTTGGTAGGTAAGTTTGAATGAAGAAAAGATGGAGGAAGTGAAGTGTTTTAGACATCTGGGAGTGGATTTGGCAGAGAATTGGAACCATGGAAGCAGAAGTTAGTCACATGGTAGGGGAGGGGCGAAAGTTCTTGGAGCGTTGAAGAATGTCTAGAAGGCGAGAACAACATCTCGGGAAGTAAAAATGGGTAATTTTGATGGAATAGTGGTTCCAACATTGTTATATGGTTGCGAAGCATGGGTTGTGAGGAGGAGGGTGGATGTGCTGGAAATGAGATGTTTGAGGACAATATGTGGTGTTAGGTGGTTTGATCGAGTAAGTAATGAAATGGTAAGAGAGATGTATTGTAGTAAAAAAAAGTGTGGTTGAGAGCAGAAGAGGGTGTATTGAGATGATTTGGTCACATGGAGAGAATGATTGAGGAAAGATTGACAAGGAGGATATAGGTGTCAGAGGTGGAGGGAACGAGCAGTGGGAGACCAAATTGGAGGTGGAAGGATAGAGTGAAAAACATTTTGAGCGATCGGGGCCTTAACATGCAGGAGGGTGAAAGGCATGCAAGGAATAGAGTAAATTGGAAAGATGTGGTATACCGAGGTAGACGTATTGTCAATGGATTGAACCACGGCATGTGAAGCGTCTGTGGTAAACCGTGGAAAGTTATGAGGGCCTGAAAGTGGAAACTGAATGTGGTTTCGGTGCATTATACAAGAAAGATAGAGACTGAGTGTGAATGAATGTGGCCTTTGGTGTCTTTTCCTAGCGCTACCTCGCGCACATGCGGGTGGAGGGGGTTGTCATTTCATGTGTGGCGGGGTGGCGACGGAAATGAATAAGGGCAGTCAGTATGAGTTATGTACATGTTTATATATGTATATGTCTTTGCCCCTCTTTCCAAAACTCTTGCATTCACCTCTCTAACAACCCCATCCATAAACAAATTAAACAACCATGAAGACATCACACACCACTGCCGCAAACCTACATTCACTGAGAACCAATCACTTTCCTCTCTTCCTACACGTACACATGCCTTACATCCTCGATAAAAACTTTTCACTGCTTCTAACAACTTTCCTCCCACACCATATATTCTTAAAACCTTCCACAAAGGATCTATATCAACTCTATCCAATGCCTTCTCCAGATCCATAAATGCTACATACAAATCCATTTGCTTTTCTAAGTATTTCTCACATACATTCTTCAAAGGAAACACCTGATCCACACATCCTCTACCACTTCTGAAACCACACTGCTCTTCCCCAATCTGATGCTCTGTACATGCCTTCACCACCTCAATCAATACCCTCCCATATAATTTACCAGGAATACTCAACAAACTTATACCCCTGTAATTTGAGCACTCACTCTTATCCCCTTTGCTTTTGTACAATGGCACAATGCACGCATTCCGCCAATCCTCAGGCACCTCACCATGAATCATACATACATTAAATAACCTTGCCAACCAGTCAACAATACCGTCACCCCCCTTTTTAATAAATTCCACTGCAATACCATCCAAACCTGCTGCCTTGCCGGCTTTCATCTTCCGTAAAGCTTTTACTACCTCTTCTCTATTTACCGAATCATTTTTCGTAACCCTCTCACTTTGCACACCATCTCGACCAAAACACCCTATATCTGCCACTCTATCATCAAACACATTCAACAAACCTTCAAAATACTCACTCCATCTCCTTCTCACATCACCACAACTTGTTATCACCTCCCCATTAGCCCACTTCACTGAAGTTCCCATTTGCTCCCTTGTCTTACGCCCTTTATTTACCTCCTTCCAAAACATCTTTTTATTCTCCCTGAAATTCAATGATACTCTCTCACCCCAACTCTCATTTGCCCTCTTTTTCACCTCTTGCACCTTTCCCTTGACCTCCTGTCTCTTTCTTTTATACATCTCCCACTCATTTGCATTTTTTCCCTGCAAAAATCGTCCAAATGCCTCTCTCTTCTCTTTCACTAATAATCTTACTTCATCATCCCACCACTCACTACCTTTTCTAATCATCCCACCTCCCACGCTTCTCATGCCACAAGCATCTTTTGCGCAAGCCATCAGTGCTTCATTAAATACACCCCATTCCTCCCCCACTCCCCTTACCTCCTTTGTTCTCACCTTTTTCCATTCTGAACTCAGTTTCTCCTGGTACTTCCTCAAACAAGTCTCCTTCCCAAGCTAACTTACTCTCACCACTCTCTTCACCCCAACATTCCCTCTTCTTTTCTGAAAACCCCCACAAATCTTCACCTTCGCCTCCACAAGATAATGATCAGACATCCCTCCAGTTGCACCTCTCAGCACATTAACATCCAAAAGTCTCTCTTTCGTGCATCTATCAATTAACACGTAATCCAATAACGCTCTCTGGCCATCTCTGCTACTTACATACGTATACTTATGTATATCTCGCTTTTTAAAACAGGTATTCCCAATCACCAGTCCTTTTTCGGCATATAAATCTACAAGCTCTTCACCATTTCCACTTGTAACACTGAACACTCCATGTATACCAACTATTCCCTCAACTGCCACATTACTCACCTTTGGATTCAAATCACCTATCACTATAATCCGCTCTTGTGCATCAAAACCACTAATACACTCATTCAGCTGCTCCCAAAACACTTGCCTCTAATCATCTTTCTTCTCATGCCCAGGCGCATATGCACCAATAATCACCCATCTCTCTCCATCAACTTTCAGTTTTACCCATATCAATCTAGAATTTACTTTCTTACACTCTATCACATCCTCCCACAACAACTGATTCAGGAGTAGTGCTACTCCTTCTCTTGCTTTTGTCCTCTCACTAACCCCTGACTTTACTCACAAGACATTCCCCAAACCACTCTTCCCCTTTACCCTTGAGCTTCGTTTCACTCAGAGCCAAAACATCCAGGTTCCTTTCCTCAAACATACTACCTATCTCTCCTTTTTTCTCATCTTGGTTACATCCACACACATTTAGACACCCCAGTCTGAGCCTTTGAGGAGGATGAGCACTCCTCGCGTGACTCCTTCTTCTGTTTCCCCATTTAGAAAGTTAAAATACAAGGAGGGGAGGGTTTCTGGCCCCCCGCTACCGTCCCCTTTAGTCGCCTTCTACGACACGTGAGGAATGCGTGGGAAGTATTCTTTCTCCCCTATCCCTAGCGATTTATATATATATATATATATATATATATATATATATATATATATATATATATATATATATATATATATATATATATGTATATATATATATATATATATATATATATATATATATATATATATATATATATATATATATATATATATATATATATATATATATATATATATATTATGTACATGGGTATATATGTATATGTCTGTGTGTGTATATGTGGTGTGTGTGGACGTGTATGTGTATGCATGTGTATGTGGGTGGGTTGGGCCATTCTTTCGTCTGTTTCCTTGCACTACCTCGCTGACGCGGGGGACGGCGACGGAGCAAAATGAATAAATAGATATATATATATATAGGGGAGAAAGAATACTTCCCACGTATTCCCTGCATGTCGTAGAAGGCGACTAAAAGGGGAGGGAGCGGGGGGCTGGAAATCCTCCCCTCTCATTTTTTTTAAAATTTTCCAAAAAAAGGAACAGAGAAGGGGGCGATATGAGGATATTCCCTCAAAGGCCCAGTCGTCTGTTCTTAACGCTACCTCGCTAATGCGGGAAATGGCGAATAGTATGAAAAAAAAAAAATATATATATATATATATATATATATATATATATATATATATATATATATATATATATATATATATATATATATATATATATATATATACACATAAATATATATATATGTATATATATATACATTGAAGAATGTATGTGAGAAATACTTACAAAAGCAAATGGATTTGTATGTAGCATTTATGGATCTGGAGAAGGAATATGATAGAGTTGATAGAGATGTTCTGAGGAAGGTATTAAGAACATATGGTGTGGGAGGCAAGTTGTTAGAAGCAGTGAAAAGTTTTTATCGAGGATGTAAGGCATGTGTACGTGTAGGAAGAGAGGAAAGTGATTGGTTCTCAGTGTGGGTGTGTGATGTCTCCATGGCTGTTTAATTTGTTTCTGGATGGGCTTGTTAGGGAAGTGAGTGCAAGAGTTTTGGAAAGAGGGGCAAGTATGAAGTCTGTTGCGGATGAGAGAGCTTGGGAAGTGAGTCAGTTGTTCGCTGATGATACAGCGCTCGTGGCTGATTCATGTGAGAAACTTCAGGAGCTGGTTACTGAGTTCAGTAAAGTGTGTGAAAGAAGAAAGTTAATAGTAAATGTGAATAAGAGCAAGGTAATTAGGTACAGTAGGGTTGAAGTTCAAGTCAATTGGGAGGTAAGTTTGAATGGAGAAAAACTGGAGGAAGTAAAGTGTTTTAGATATCTGGGAGTGGATCTGGCAGCGGATGGAACCATGGAAGCGGAAGTGGATCATAGGGTGGGGGAGGGGGCGAAAATTCTGGGAGCCTTGAAGAATGTGAGGAAGTCGAGAACATTATCTCGGAAAGCAAAAATGGGTATGTTTGAAGGAATAGTGGTTCCAACAATGTTGTATGGTTGCGAGGCGTGGGCTATGGATAGAGTTGTGCGCAGGAGGATGGATGTGCTGGAAATGAGATGTTTGAGGACAATGTGTGGTGTGAGGTGGTTTGATCGAGTAAGTAACGTAAGGGTAAGAGAGATGTGTGGAAATAAATAGAGCGTGGTTGAGAGAGCAGAAGAGTGTGTTTTGAAATGGTTTGGGCACATGGAGAGAATGAGTGAGGAAAGATTGACCAAGAGGATATATGTGTCGGAGGTGGAGGGAACGAGGAGAAGAGGGAGACCAAATTGGAAGTGGAAAGATGGAGTGAAAAAGATTTTGTGTGATCGGGGCCTGAACATGCAGGAGGGTGAAAGGAGGGCAAGGAATAGAGTGAATTGGAGCGATGTGGTATACTGGGGTTGACGTGCTGTCAGTGGATTGAATCAGCGCATGTGAAGCGTCTGGGGTAAACCATGGAAAGCTGTGTAGGTATATATATTTGCATGTGTGGACGTATGTATATACATGTGTATGGGGGTGGGTTGGGCCATTTCTTTCGTTTGTTTCCTTGCGCTACCTCGCAAACGCGGGAGACAGCGACAAAGCAAAAAAAAAAAAGAAAATATATATATATATATATATATATATATAATATCCCTGAGGGGAGAGAGAATACTTCTCACGTATTCCCCGAGTGTCGTAGAAGGCGACTAAAAAATGACCGAACCCACCCACATACACATGTATATACATACACGTCCACACACGCACATATACATACCTATACATTTCAACGTATATATATATATATATATATATATACATACACAGACATATACATATATACACATGTACATAATTCATACTTGCTGCCTTTGTCAATTCCCGTCGCCATCCAGCCCACATAACATGACAACCCCCTCTCCCCGCACGCGCGCGAGGTAGTGCTAGGAAAAGACAACAAAGGCCACATTCCTTCACACTAATTCTCTCCATGTAACCAAGCCATTTCAATACACCCTCTTCTGTTCTCTCAGACACATTCATTTTATTACCACACATCTCTCTTACCCTTTCATTACTTACTCGATTCAAACCACCTCACACAACATATTGTCATCAAACATTTTATTTCCAACACATCTACCCTTCTTCGCACAACTCTACGCCTCGCAACCATATAACATTGGTGGAACCACTATTCCTTCAAGCATAACCATATTTGCTGACCGAGATAATGTTCTCGCTTTCCACACATTCTTCAACGCCCCTTCCTCTACCCTGTTACTCATTTCAACTTCCATGGTTCCCTCCGCTGCTAAGTCGACTCCCAAATATCTAAAACACTTCACCTCCTTCAGTTTTTCTCCATACAAACCTCCCTCCCAATTAATTTCTCCTTCAACCCTACTGTACCTGATAGCCTTGCTCTTAGTCACATTTACTCTCAAGTTTCTTCTTTCACATACTTTACTAAACTCAGTCATCAACTTTTGCAGTTTCTCGCCTGAATCAGCCACCAGCGCTGCATCATAAGCGAACAACAATTGACTCACTTCCCAAGCCTTCTCATCCAGAACTGACTGCATACTTGCCCCTCGCTCCAAAACTCTTGCATTCACCTCCCTAACCGCCCCATCCATAAGCCCATTAAACAACCATGGAGACATCTCGCACCCCTGCCGCAAACCGACATTTACTGAGAGCCAATAACTTTCCTCTCTTCCTACGCGCAAACATGCCTTACATCCTTGCTAAAACCTTTTCACTGCTTCTAGGAACTTACTTCCCACACGTTATACTCTTAATACCTTCCACAGAGCATCTCTATCAACCCTATCATATGCCTTCTCCAGATTCATAAATGCTACAGACAAATCCATTTGTTTTTCTAAGTATTTCTCATATACATTCTTCAAAGGAAACATCAGATCCACACATCCCCTAACACTTCTGAAGCCACATTAGTATTCCCCAGTTTGATGTTCTGTACATGCATGTCCTTCCTCAAGTAATTTATTTATTTATTATACTTTGTCGCTGTCTCCCGCGTTTGTGAGGTAGCGCAAGGAAACAGACGAAAGAAAATGGCCCAACCCCCCCCCATACACATGTATATACATACGTCCACACACGCAAATATACATACCTACACAGCTTTCCATGGTTTACCCCAGACGCTTCACATGCCCTGCTTCAATCCACTGACAGCACGTCAACCCCAGTATACCACATCGCTCCAATTCACTCTATTCCTTGCCCTCCTTTCACCCTCCTGCATGTTCAGGCCCCGATCACACAAAATCTTTTTCACTCCATCTTTCCACCTCCAATTTGGTCTCCCTCTTCTCCTCGTTCCCTCCACCTCCGACACATATATCCTCTTGGTCAATCTTTCCTCACTCATTCTCTCCATGTGCCCAAACCACTTCAAAACACCCTCTTCTGCTCTCTCAACCACGCTCTTTTTATTTCCACACATCTCTCTTACCCTTACGTTACTCACTCGATCAAACCACCTCACACCACACACTGTCCTCAAACATCTCATTTCCAGCACATCCATCCTCCTGCGCACAACTCTATCCATAGCCCACGCCTCGCAACCATACAACATTGTTGGAACCACCATTCCTTAAAACATACCTATTTTTGCTTTCCGAGATAATGTTCTCGACTTCCACACATTCTTCAAGGCCCCCAGGATTTTCGCCCCCTCCCCCACCCTATGATCCACTTCCGCTTCCATGGTTCCATCCGCTGCCAGATCCACTCCCAGATATCTAAAACACTTCACTTCCTCCAGTTTTTCTCCATTCAAACTCACCTCCCAATTGACTTGACCCTCAACCCTACCGTACCTAATAACCTTGCTCTTATTCACATTTACTCTTAACTTTCTTCTTCCACACACTTTTCCAAACTCAGTCACCAGCTTCTGCAGTTTCTCACATGAATCAGCCACCAGCGCTGTATCATCAGCGAACAAGAACTGACTCACTTCCCAAGCTCTCTCATCCCCAACAGACTTCATACTTTCCCCTCTTTCCAAAACTCTTGCATTTACCTCCCTAACAACCCCATCCATAAACAAATTAAACAACCATGGAGACATCACACACCCCTGCCGCAAACCTACATTCACTGAGAACCAATCACTTTCCTCTCTTCCTACACGTACACATGCCTTACATCCTCGATAAAAACTTTTCACAGCTTCTAACAACTTTCCTCCCACACCATATATTCTTAATACCTTCCACAGAGCATCTCTATCAACTCTATCATATGCCTTCTCCAGATCCATAAATGCTACATACAAATCCATTTGCTTTTCTAAGTATTTCTCACATACATTCTTCAAAGCAAACACCTGATCCACACATCCTCTACCACTTCTGAAACCACACTGCTCTTCCCCAATCTGATGCTCTGTACATACCTTCATCCTCTCAATCAATACCCTCCCATATAATTTACCAGGAATACTCAACAAACTTATACCTCTGTAATTTGAGCACTCACTCTTATCCCCTTTGCCTTTGTACAATGGCACTATGCACGCACTTCCGCCAATCCTCAGGCACCTCACCATGAGTCATACATACATTAAATAACCTTACCAACCAGTCAACAATACAGTCACCCCCTTTTTTAATAAATTCCACTGCAATACCATCCAAACCTGCTGCCTTGCCGGCTTTCATCTTCCGCAAAGCTTTCACTACCTCTTCTCTGTTTATTAAATCATTTTCCCTAACCCTCTCACTTTGCACACCACCTCGACCAAAACACCCTATATCTGCCACTCTATCATCAAACACATTCAACAAACCTTCAAAATACTCACTCCATCTCCTTCTCACATCACCACTACTTGTTATCACCTCCCCACTTGCGCCGTTCACCGAAGTTCCCATTTGCTCCCTTATCTTATGCACTTTATTTACCTCCTTCCAGAACATCTTTTTATTCTCCCTAAAATTTAATGATACTCTCTCACCCCAACTCTCATTTGCCCTTTTTTTCACCTCTTGCACCTTTCTCTTGACCTCCTGTCTCTTTCTTTTATACATCTCCCACTCAATTGCATTTTTTCCCTGCAAAAATCGTCCAAATGCCTCTCTCTTCTCTTTCACTAATACTCTTACTTCTTCATCCCACCACTCACTACCCTTTCTAATCAACCCACCTCCCACTCTTCTCATGCCACAAGCATCTTTTGCGCAATCCATCACTGATTCCCTAAATACATCCCATTCCTCCCCCACTTCCCTTACTTCCATTGTTCTCACCTTTTTCCATTCTGTACTCAGTCTCTCCTGGTACTTCCTCACACAGGTCTCCTTCTCAAGCTTCTCAAGCTCAAGTAATACCCTCCGATATAATTGTTGGAGAAGGAGATATATGCTTGTGTGCATAACGTTATCGCGCAGCCATATCGTATCAAGCAAAGCAAACACAGACGGAGTCAACAAGGAAGGAGATAGTCGGCATTGGTGTCAATTCTACCTAACCTGTATGATAGCTTGGTATTATTGACTTATAGTCGTTATTCGATATATTGGAATCTTATAACTTTCAAGTAAGTATAGTATGTAATATCACAAGAGCCTCTGTAAGGGGGGAAGGCTACTAATTGTGGCAGCCCATCGTAGTCGCGAGGAATGTGAGATCATGCAGGGGAAAATGCGAAATATGGGTACTGTTGTAATAATGTTTGACTAGTAACGAGCAAAGTATCATATTGTAAGAATAATACAAGGAATTAGCGCGTAAAACAATCCGTGGCATGTATCATGTGTATAGCTGTAGGTTAACTATAGGAATTAATTTTACGGGACATGTCATATTGGCAGTTTCCAAATAGGATTACGCCATGTGCAAAAGTTTACTCTTTACGATGCTCTGTTAAATACATGCAGTGATTCACTTTCAAAAAATGTCACTACGAAAATGTGTCGATTGTGGAAAAGTGACAAAGTGAATTGGTAAGTGACAAAGTGACAGTGAAGTAATTAACCAAGGAACCTGAAATGATCACCTTGGCAACCCAACATGATTTCCAGTCACACAGTACACAGACGCAGAGTCAGTCAGTTTCAGTCAGTTAAGTAAGCCTGCCTCCTTGGAGACAGTAACCCAGCCGGGGGGGGGCCATAGCATCAAACAACCACTAAGGAATCCCGGTAAGCTAGCACCTTGGTTTGGTACAAAAGGTGTCTTTATAGAGTGTGCATGGCTCGCCCCCTGTGAGGGTAATAAGCCAATAATGTCTCTACAAGAGACACAGATAAGTTCAATTCCTACAGGGCAGCTGTTGGGAGGAGAGGAGTGCAGCTTGTGTGGGACGAGCAGGATGTGTGAATATCTAGGACGTGTTTCTGGCGTGATTGTCCCACAGCCAATATAGGAAACGCGAGCAAGGACCGACGTGATATGGGAGACGAGGGTCTATTGCTTTGCCACAGACACCGGGCTGCACTCCAGCAACTAAGAATCCTGCCCGGACGATGTGTTACACACTCAAGTGAGCTTTTGGCACCAGAGAACAAGAAGTTCTGCACAGTCGTGAATTAGGATGTTTAGTTACTATTCGCATTAGTGTTAGGATACACACTGATACTGTAGGTAGCCCGAGATATTTAATGTAATAACATCCAATGACCCATACATAATGAATAATTATATTAGTAGTGTTGCAACCAGTTAGATATTGAGTGCCAGTCGGTGCGCGATGACACTATTGTCAGTTTAAGTGTACCCATGTCATTCTATTTAGGTATAAAATGTAAAAAGGTTATTGGCTATCTCTTAGAATACAAGCATATAAGTATCCAAATTATGCTTGACAGACCATTGGCCTAGTTGGCTCATTAATGTCTCAATTAAGGGCTTTTACTTAAACCATGGCTATGGGACCGCAGGGTAATCTCACTTGAACAACATAAACTATCAAATAATAATATCTAGTGAGTACTGATAGTAATGATAATCCCTAGCAAGTACTGCTATTAATGATTACCTCTACTAAGTACTACTACTAATGATAATCTCTAGGAAGTACTTCTAGTAACAATAATCTCTAGTAAGTGTTACTACCAATAATAATCTCTAGTAAATACTACTAGTCATAATAATCTCTAGTAAGTGCTACTAGTAATGATAAACTCTAGTAATTGTTACTGATAATAATAACGACACAAGGAAAGTAATTTCTTGTAATGCAATCTACATTTTCTCTATTTTTCGAACCATTATATATATATATATATATATATATATATATATATATATATATATATATATATATATATATATATATATATATATATATATATATATATATATATATATATTATATATATATATATATATATATATATATATATATCCTTCTCACATGTGAGAAGGAGATGGAGTGAGTATTTTGAAGGTTTGTTGAATGTGTTTGATGATAGTGTGGCAGATATAGGGTGTTTTGGTCGAGGTGGTGTGCAGAGTTAGAGGGTTAGGGAAAATGATTTGGTAAACAGAGAAGAGGTAGTAAAAGCTTTGCGGAAGATGAAAGCCGGCAAGGCAGCAGGTTTGGATGGTATTGCAGTGGAATTTATTAAAAAAGGGGATGACTGCATTATTGACTGGTTGGTAAGGTTATTTAATGTATGTATGACTCATGGTGAGGTACCGGAGGATTGGCGGAATGCGTGCATAGTGCCATTGTACAAAGGCAAAGGGGATAAGAGTGAGTGCTCAAATTACAGAGGTATAAGTTTGTTGAGTATTCCTGGTAAATTATATGGGAGGGTATTGATTGAGATGGTGAAGGGATGTACAGAGCATCAGATTGGGGAAGAGCAGTGTGGTTTCAGAAGTGGTAGAGGATGTGTGGATCAGGTGTTTGCTTTGAAGAATGTATGTGAGAAATACTTAGAAAAACAAATGGATTTGTATGTAGCGTTTATGGATCTGGAGAAGGCATATGATAGAGTTGATAGAGATGCTCTGTGGAAGGTATTAAGAATATATGGTGTGGGAGGCAAGTTGTTAGAAGCAGTTAAAAGTTTTTATCGAGGATGTAAGGAATGTGTACGTGTAGGAAGAGAGGAAAGTGATTGGTTCTCAGTGAATGTAGGTTTGCGGCAAGAGTGTGTGATGTCTCCATGGTTGTTTAATTTGTTTATGGATGGGGTTGTTAGGGAGGTGAATGCAAGAGTTTTGGAAAGAGGGGCAAGTATGAAGTCTGTTGGGGATGAGAGAGCTTGGGAAGTGAGTCAGTTGTTGTTCGCTGATGATACAGCGCTGGTGGCTGATTCATGTGAGAAACTGCAGAAGCTGGTGACTGAGTTTGGTAAAGTGTGTGAAGGAAGAAAGTTAAGAGTAGATGTGAATAAGAGCAAGGTAATTACGTACAGTAGGGTTGAGGGTCAAGTCAATTGGGAGGTAAGTTTGAGTGGAAAAACTGGAGGAAGTAAAGTGTTTTAGATATCTGGGAGTGGATCTGGCAGCGGATGGAACCATGGAAGCGGAAGTGGATCATAGGGTGGGAGAGGGGGCGAAAATCCTGGGAGCCTTGAAGAATGTGTGGAAGTCGAGAACATTATCTCGGAAAGCAAAAATGGGTATGTTTGAAGGAATAGTGGTTCCAACAATGTTGTATGGTTGCGAGGTGTGGGCTATAGATAGAGTTGTGCGCAGGAAAGATGGATGTGCTGGAAATGATATGTTTGAGGACAATGTGTGGTGTGAGGTGGTTTGATCGAGTAAGTAACGTAAGGGTAAGAGAGATGTGTGGAAATAAAAAGAGCGTGGTTGAGAGAGCAGAAGAGTGTGTTTTGAAATGGTTTGGGCACATGGAGAGAATGAGTGAGGAAAGATTGACCAAGAGGATATATGTTTCGAAGGTGGAGGGAACGAGGAGAAGTGGGAGACCAAATTGGAGGTGGAGAGATGGAGTGAAAAAGATTTTGTGTGATCGGGGCCTGAACATGCAGGAGGGTGAAAGGAGGGCAAGGAATAGAGTGAATTTGATCGATGTGGTATACCGGGGTTGACGTGCTGTCAGTGGATTGAATCAGGGCATGAGAAGCGTCTGGGGTAAACCATGGAAAGCTGTGTAGGTATGTATATTTGCGTGTGTGAGCGTATGTATATACATGTGTATGGGGGGGGGTTGGGCCATTTCTTTCGTTTGTTTCCTTGCGCTACCTCGCAAACGCGGGAGACAGCGACAAAGCAAAAAAAAGAAAAATTATATATATACATATATATATATATATATATATATGTATATATTATTTTTTTTTTTTTTTTTTTTTTTTTTTTTTTTTTTTTTTTCCAAAAGAAGGAACAGAGAATTGGGCCAGGTGAGGGTATTCCCTCAAGGCCCAGTCCTCTGTTCTTAACGCTACCTCGCTAATGCGGGAAATGGCGAATAGTTTGAAAGAAAGAAAAGAAAAATATATATATATATATATTTTTTTTTTTTTTTTTTTTTTTTTTTTATACTTTGTCGCTGTCTCCCGCGTTTGCGAGGTAGCGCAAGGAAACAGAAGAAAGAAATGGCCCAACCCCCCCCCCATGCACATGTACATACACACGTCCACACACGCAAATATACATACCTACACAGCTTTCCATGGTTTACCCCAGACGCTTCACATGCCTTGCTTCAATCCACTGACAGCACGTCAACCCCTGTATACCACATGACTCCAATTCACTCTATTTCTTGCCCTCCTTTCACCCTCCTGCATATATATATATATATATATATATATATATATATATATATATATATATATATATATATATATATATATATATATATATATATATATATATATATATATATATATATATATATATATATATATATATATATATATATATATATATATATATATATATTTATATATATATATATATATATATATATATATATATATATATATATATATATATATATATATATATATATATATATATATATATATTTATATATATATATATATATATATATATATATATATATATATATATATATATATATATATATATATATATATATATATATATATATATATATATATATATATATATATATATATATATATATATATATATATGTGAATAAGAGCAAGGTACAGTAGGGTTGAGGGTCAAGTCAACTGGGAGGTAAGTTTGAATGGAGAAAAACTGGAGGAAGTAAAGTGTTTTAGATATCTGGGAGTGGATCTGGCAGCGTATGGAACCATGGAACCGGAAGTAAATCATAGGGTGTGGGAGGAGGCGAAAATCCTGGAAGCCTTGAAGAATGTGTGGAAGACGAGAACATTATCTCCGAAAGCAAAAATGGGTATGTTTGAAGGAATAGTGGTTCCAACAATGTTGTATGGTTGCGAGGCGTGGGCAATGGATAGAGTTGTGCGCAGGAGGGTGGATGTGCTGGAAATGAGATGTTTGAGGACAATATGTGGTGTGAGGTGGTTTGATCGAGTAAGTAAGGTAAGGGTAAGAGAGATGTGTGGAAATAAAAAGAGCGTGGTTGAGAGAGCAGAAGAGGGTGTTTTGAAATGGTTTGGTCACATGGAGAGAATGAGTGAGGAAAGATTGACCAAGAGGATATATGTGTCGGAGGTGGAGGGAACGAGGAGAAGAGGGAGACCAGATTGGAGGTGGAAAGATGGAGTGAAAAAGATTTTGTGTGATCGGGGCCTGAACATGCAGGAGGGTGAAAGGAGGGCAAAGAATAGAGTGAATTGGAGCGATGTGGTATACCGGGGTTGACGTGCTGTCAGTGGATTGAATCAAGGCATGTGTATGGGGGTGGGTTGGGCCATTTCTTTCGTCTGTTTCCTTGCGCTACCTCGCAAACGCGGCAGACAGCGACAAAGCAAAAAAAAAAAAAAAAAAAAGAAATATATATATATATATATATATATATATATATATATATATATATATATATATATATATATATATATATATATATATATATATATAGTGGTTTGGGAATGTCTTGGGAGTAAAGTCAGGGGTTAGTGAGACGACAAGAGGAATGCAAGGAGTAGCACTACTCCTGAAACAGGAGTGGTGGCAGTGTGTGATAGAGTGTACAAAAGTAAACTCTAGATTGATATGGGTGAAACTGAAAGTGGATGGAGAGAGATGGGTTGTTATTGGTGCATATGCACCTGGGCGTGAGAAGAAAGATCATATGAGGCAAGTGTTTTGGGAGTAGCTGAGAGAGTGTGTTAGTAGTTTTGATGCACGAGACGTGGTTATAGTAATGGGTGATTTGAATGCCAAGGTGATTAAGTTGACAGTTAGATGAATAATTGGTGTACATGGGGTGTTCAGTGTTGTAAATGGAAATGGTGAAGAGCTTGTAGATTTATGTGCTGAAAAAGTACTGGTAATTGGGAATAACTGGTTTAAAAAGAGAGATATATTTAAGTATACGTAAGTAAGTAGGAGAGATGACCAGAGAGCGTTATTGGATTACGTGTTAATTGATAAAAGCGCAAAAGAGAGACTTTTGGATGTTGATGTGCTGAGAGGTGCAAATGGAGGGATGTCTGATCATTATCTGGTAAAGGCGAAGGTGAATATCTGTAGAGGTTTTCAGAAAAGAAGAGAGAATGTTAGGATGAAGAGGGTGGTGAGAGTAAGTGAGCTTGGGAAGGAGACTTGTGTGAGGAAGTAAAAGGAGAGACTGAGTACATAATGGAAAAAGGTGAGAACAAAGGACGTAAGGTTGGTGGGGGAGAAATTGGATGTATTCAGAGAAGCAGTTATGGCTTGTGCAAAAGATGCTTTTGGCATGAAAAGCGTGGGAAGTGATTAGAAACGGATAGAGTGATGGGATGAAGAAGTAAGATTATTAGTGAAAAAGAAGAGAGAGGTATTTGGACGATTTTTTTCAGAGAAATAATGCAAATGAATAAAAGATGTATTAAAGAAATAGGCAGGACGTCAAGAGAAAGGTGCAAGAGGCGAAAAAGAGAGCAAATGAGAGTTGCGGTGAGAAAGTATCATAAAATTTTAGGGAGAATGAAAAGATGTTTTGAAAGGAGGTTAATTAAAGTGCGTAAGACAAGGGAACAAATGGGAATTTCAGTAAAGGGGGTGAATGGGGAGGTGATAACTAATAGTGGTGATGTGAGAAGGAGATGGAGTGAGTATTTTGAAGGTTTGTTGAATGTTTTTGATGATAGAGTGGGAGATATAGGGTGTTTTGGTCGAGGTGGTGTGCAAAGTGAGAGGGTTAGGGAAAATGATTTGTTAAGTGAGAAGAGGTAGTAAAAGCTTTGCGGAAGATGAAAGCCGGCAAGGCAGCAGGTTTGGATGGTATTGCAGTGGAATTTATTAAAAAAGGGGGTGACTGTATTATTGACTGGTTGGTAAGGTTATTTAATGTATGTATGACTCATGGTGAGGTGCCTGAAGATTGGCGGAATGCGTGCATAGTGCCATTGTACAAAGGCAAAGGGGATAAGAGTGAGTGCTCAAATTACAGAGGTATAAGTTTGTTGAGTATTCCTGGTAAATTATATGGGAGGGTATTGATTGAGAGGGTGAAGGCATGTACAGAGCATCAGATTGGGGAAGAGCACTGTGGTTTCAGAAGTGGTAGAGGATGTGTGGATCAGGTGTTTGATTTGAAGAATGTATGTGAGAAATACTTAGAAAAGCAAATGGATTTGTATGGAGCATTTATGGATCTGGAGAAGGCAAATGATAGAGTTGATAGAGATGCTCTGTGGAAGGTATTAAGAATATATGGTGTGGGAGGCAAGTTGTTAGAAGCAGTGAAAAGTTTTTATCGAGGATGTAAGGAATGTGTACGTGTAGGAAGAGAGGAAAGTGATTGGTTCTCAGTGAATGTAGGTTTGCGGCAAGAGTGTGTGATGTCTCCATGGTAGTTTAATTTGTTTATGGATGGGGTTGTTAGGGAGGTGAATGCAAGAGTTTTGGAAAGAGGGGCAAGTATGAAGTCTGTTGGGGATGAGAGAGCTTGGGAAGTGAGTCAGTTGTTGTTCGCTGATGATACAGCGCTGGTGGCTGATTCATGTGAGAAACTGCAGAAGCTGGTGACTGAGTTTGGTAAAGTGTGTGAAAGAAGAAAGTTAAGAGTAAACGTGAATAAGAGCAAGGTAATTAGGTACAGTAGGGTTGAGGGTCAAGTCAATTGGGAGGTAAAAAATTGGAGGAAGTAAAGTGTTTTAGATATCTGGGAGTGGATATGGCAGCGGATGGAACCATGGAAGCGGAAGTGGATCATAGGGTGGGGGAGGGGGCGAAAATCCTGGGAGCCTTGAAGAGTGTGTGGAAGTCGAGAACATTATCTCGGAAAGCAAAAATGGGTATGTTTGAAGGAATAGTGGTTCCAACAATGTTGTATGGTTGCGAGGCGTGGACTATGGATAGAGTTGTGCGCAGGAGGATGGATGTGCTGGAAATGAGATGTTTGAGGACAATATGCGGTGTGAGGTGGTTTGATCGAGTAAGTAATGTAACGGTAAGAGAGTTGTGTGGAAATAAAAAGAGCGTGGTTGAGAGAGCAGAAGAGGGTGTTTTGAAGTGGTTTGGGCACATGGAGAGAATGAGTGAGGAAAGATTGACCAAGAGGATATATGTGTCGGAGGTGGAGGGAACGAGGAGAAGTAGGAGACCAAAATGGAGGTGGAGAGATGGAGTGAAAAAGATTTTGAGTGATTGGGGCCTGAACATACAGGAGGGTGAAAGGCGGGCAAGGAATAGAGTGGATTGGATCGATGTGGTATACCGGGGTCGACGTGCTGTCAATGGATTGAATCAGGGGTAAACCATGGAAAGTTCTGTGGGGCCTGGATGTGGAAAGGGAATTTTGGTTTCGGGCATTATTGCATGACAGCTGGAGATTGAGTGTAGGCGAATGGGGCCTTTGTTGTCCTTTGCTGGCGCTGTCTCGCGCACATGAGGGGGGGAGGTGGATGTTATTCCCTGTGTGGCGAGGTGGGGATAGGAGTGAGTAGGAGCAGACAGTGTGAATTGTGTGCACATGTGTATATGTGTGTGTCTGTGTGTGTATATATGTCTGTACGTTGGGCTGTGTGGGTGTGTATGTTTGCGTGTGTGGACGTGTGTGTGTGTGCATGTGTGTGGGGATGGGTTGGGTTATTTCTTTCGTCTGTTTCCTTGCGCTACCTCGTAGGCTCGGGAGACACCGACAAAGCAGATGTATAAACATACACATATATATATATATATATATATATATATATATATATATATATATATATATATATATATATATATATATATATTTTTTTTTTTTTTTTTTTTTTTTTTTTTTTTTTTTTTTATACTTTGTCGCTGTCTCCCGCGTTTGCGAGGTAGCGCGAGGAAACAGACGAAAGAAATATATATATATATATATATATATATATATATATATATATATATATATATATATATATATATATATATATATATAGTGGTTTGGGAATGTCTTGGGAGTAAAGTCAGGGGTTAGTGAGAGGACAAGAGGAAGGCAAGGAGTAGCACTACTCCTGAAACAGAAGTGGTGGGAGTGTGTGATAGAGTGTACAAAAGTAAACTCTAGATTGATATGGGTGAAACTGAAAGTGGATGGAGAGAGATGGGTTGTTATTGGTGCATATGCACCTGGGCGTGAGAAGAAAGATCATGGGAGGCAAGTGTTTTGGGAGTAGCTGAGAGAGTGTGTTAGTAGTTTTGATGCACGAGACGTGGTTATAGTAATGGGTGATTTAAATGCCAACGTGATTAAGTTGACAGTTAAATGAATAATTGATGTACATGGGGTGTTCAGTGTTGTAAATGGAAATGGTGAAGAGCTTGTAGATTTATGTGCTGAAAAAGGACTGGTAATTGGGAATAACTGGTTTAAAAAGAGAGATATACTTAAGTATACGTAAGTAAGTAGGAGAGATGACCAGAGAGCGTTATTGGATTACGTGTTAATTGATAAAAGCGCAAAAGAGAGACTTTTGGATGTTGATGTGCTGAGAGGTGCAACTGGAGGGATGTCTGATCATTATCTGGTAAAGGCGAAGGTGAATATCTGTAGAGGTTTTCAGAAAAGAAGAGAGAATGTTGGGATGAAGAGAGTGGTGAGAGTAAGTGAGCTCGGGAAGGAGACTTGTGTGAGGAAGCAAAAGGAGAGACTGAGTACAGAATGGAAAAAGGTGAGAAGAAAGGACGTAAGGTTGGTGGGGGAGAAATTGGATGTATTCAGAGAAGCAGTTATGGCTTGTGCAAAAGATGCTTGTGGCATGAGAAGCGTGGGAAGTGATTAGAAAGGGTAGTGAGTGGTGGGATGAAGAAGTAAGATTATTAGTGAAAAAGAAGAGAGAGGTATTTGGACGATTTTTTTCAGAGAAATAATGCAAATGAATAGGATATGTATAAAAGAAATAGAAGGAGGTCAAGAGAAAGGTGCAAGAGGCGAAAAAGAGAGCAAATGAGAGTTGCGTTGAGAAAGTATCATAAAATTTTAGGGAGAATAAAAAGATGTTTTGAAAGGAGGTTAATTAAAGTGCGTAAGACAAGGGAACAAATGGGAATTTCAGTAAAGGGGGCGAATGGGGAGGTGATAACAAATAGTGGTGATGTGAGAAGGAGATGGAGTGAGTATTTTGAAGGTTTGTTGAATGTTTTTGATGATAGAGTGGGCAGATATAGGGTGTTTTGGTCGAGGTGGTGTGCAAAGTGAGAGGATTAGGGAAAATGATTTGGTAAAGTGAGAAGAGGTAGTAAAAGCTTTGCGGAAGATGAAAGCCTGCAAGGCAGCAGGTTTGGATGGTATTGCAGTGGAATTTATTAAAAAAGGGGGTGACTGTATTATTGACTGGTTGGTAAGGTTATTTAATGTATGTATGACTCATGGTGAGGTGCCTGAAGATTGGCGGAATGCGTGCATAGTGCCATTGTACAAAGGCAAAGGGGATAAGAGTGAGTGCTTAAAATACAGAGGTATAAGTTCGTTGAGTATTCCTGGTAAATTATATGGGAGGGTATTGATTGAGAGGGTGAAGGCATGTACAGAGCATCAGATTGGGGAAGAGCAGTGTGGTTTCAGAAGTGGTAGAGGATGTGTGGATCAGGTGTTTGCTTTGAAGAATGTATGTGAGAAATACTTAGAAAAGCAAATGAATTTGTATGTAGCATTTGTGGATCTGGAGAGGGCAAATGATAGAGTTGATAGAGATGCTCTGTGGAAGGTATTAAGAATATATGGTGTAGGAGGCAAGTTGTTAGAAGCAGTGAAAAGTTTTTATCGAGGATGTAAGGCATGTGTACGTGTAGGAAGAGAGGAGAGTGATTGGTTCTCAGTGAATGTAGGTTTGCGGCAGGGGTGTGTGATGTCTCCATGGTTGTTTAATTTGTTTATGGATGGGGTTGTTAGGGAGGTGAATGCAAGAGTTTTGGAAAGAGGGGCAAGTATGAAGTCTGTTGGGGATGAGAGAGCTTGGGAAGTGAGTCAGTTGTTGTTCGCTGATGATACAGCGCTGGTGGCTGATTCATGTGAGAAACTGCAGAAGCTGGTAAGTGAGTTTGGTAAAGTGTGTGAAAGAAGAAAGTTAAGAGTAAATGTGAATACGAGCAAGCTAATTAAGTACAGTAGGGTTGAGGGTCAAGTCAATTGGGAGGTAAGTTTGAATGAAGAAAAACTGGAGGAAGTGAAGTGTTTTAGATATCTGGGAGTGGATCTGGCAGCGGATGGAACCATGGAAGAGGAAGTGGATCATAGGGTGGGGGAGGGGGCGAAAATCCTGGGAGCCTTGAAGAATGTGTGGAAGTCGAGAACATTATCTCGGAAAGCAAAAATGGGTATGTTTGAAGGAATAGTGGTTCCAACAATGTTGTGTGGTTGCGAGGCGTGGGCTATGGATAGAGTTGTGCGCAGGAGGATGGATGTGCTGGAAATGAGATGTTTGAGGACAATATGTGGTGTGAGGTGGTTTGATCGAGTAAGTAACGTAAGGGTAAGAGAGATGTGTGGAAATAAAAAGAGCGTGGTTGAGAGAGCAGAAGAGGGTGTTTTGAAATGGTTTGGGCACATGGAGAGAATGAGTGAGGAAAGATTGACCAAGAGGATATATGTGTCGGAGGTGGAGGGAACGAGGAGGAGTGGGAGACGAAATTGGAGGTGGAAAGATGGAGTGAAAAAGATTTTGTGTGATCGGGGCCTTAACATGGAGGAGGGTGAAAGGCGGGCAAGCAATAGAGTGAATTGGATCGATGTGGTATACCGGGGTCGACGTGCTGTCAATGGATTGAATCAGGGCATGTGAAGCGTGTACGGGTAAACCATGGAAATTTTTGTGGGGCCTGGATGTGGAAAGGGAGCTGTGGTTTCGGGCATTATTACATGACACCTGGAGATTGAGTGTAAGCGAGTTGGGCGTTTGTTGTCCTTTCCTGCCGCTGTCTCGCGCACATGAGGTGAGAGGGGGATGTTATTCCGTGTGTGGCGAGGTGGCGATATGGGTGAGTAGGGGCAGACAGTGTGAATTGTGTGCACATGTTTATATGTGTGTGTCTGTGTGTGTATATATGTGTGCACGTTGGACTGTGTGGGTGTGTATGTTTGCGTGTGTGGACGTGTGTGTGTGTGTGTGTGTGCATGTGTGTGGGGATGGGTTTGGCTATTTCTTTCGTCTGTTTCCTTGCGCTACCTCGTAGGCGCGGGATACACCGACAAAGCAGATATATAAATATATATACATATATATATATATATATATATATATATATATATATATATATATATATATATATATATATATATATATATATATATATATATATATATATATATATATATATATATATATACATATAAAAGAAGAGTGAATGTTGGGGTGAAGAAGGTGGTGAGAGTAAGTGAGCTTGGGAAGGAGACCTGTGTGAAGAAGTATCAGGAGAGACTGTGTACAGAATGGAAAAAGGTGAGAACAATGGAAGTAAGGGGAGTGGGGGAGGAATGGGATGTATTTAGGGAATCAGTGATGGATTGCGCAAAAGATGCTTGTGGCATGAGAAGAGTGGGAGGTGGGCTGTTTAGAAAGGGTAGTGAGTGGTGGGATGAAGAAGTAAGAGTATTAGTGAAAGAGAAGAGAGAGGCATTTGGACGATTTTTGCAGGGAAAAAATGCAATTGAGTAGGAGAAGTATAAAAGAAAGAGACAGGAGGTCAAGAGAAAGGTGCAAGAGGTGAAAAAAAGGGCAAATGAGAGTTGGGGTGAGAGACTATCAGTAAATTTTAGGGAGAATAAAAAGATGTTCTGGAAGGAGGTAAATAGGGTGCGTAAGACAAGGGAGCAAATGGGAACTTCAGTGAAGGGCGTAAATGGGGAGGTGATAACAAGTAGTGGTGATGTGAGAAGGAGATGGAATGAGTATTTTGAAGGTTTGTTGAATGTGTCTGATGACAGAGTGGCAGATATAGGGTGTTTTGGTCGAGGTGGTGTGCAAAGTGAGAGGGTTAGGGAAAATGATTTGGTAAACAGAGAAGAGGTAGTAAAAGCTTTGCGGAAGATGAAAGCCGGCAAGGCAGCAGGTTTGGATGGTATTGCAGTGGAATTTATTAAAAAAGGGGGTGACTGTATTGTTGACTGGTTGGTAAGGTTATTTAATGTATGTATGACTCATGGTGAGGTGCCTGAGGATTGGCGGAATGCGTGCATAGTGCCATTGTACAAAGGCAAAGGGGATAAGAGTGAGTGCTCAAATTACAGAGGTATAAGTTTGTTGAGTATTCCTGGTAAATTATATGGGAGGGTATTGATTGAGAGGGTGAAGGCATGTACAGAGCATCAGATTGGGGAAGAGCAGTGTGGTTTCAGAAGTGGGAGAGGATGTGTTGATCAGGTGTTTGCTTTGAAGAATGTATGTGAGAAATACTTAGAAAAGCAAATGGATTTGTATGTAGCATTTATGGATCTGGAGAAGGCATATGATAGAGTTGATAGAGATGCTCTGTGGAAGGTATTAAGAATATATGGTGTGGGAGGCAAGTTGTTAGAAGCAGTGAAAAGTTTTTATCGAGGATGTAAGGCATGTGTACGTGTAGGAAGAGAGGAAAGTGATTGGTTCTCAGTGAATGTAGGTTTGCGGCAGGGGTGTGTGATGTCTCCATGGTTGTTTAATTTGTTTATGGATGGGGTTGTTAGGGAGGTAAATGCAAGAGTCTTGGAAAGAGTGGCAAGTATGAAGTCTGTTGGGGATGAGAGAGCTTGGGAAGTGAGTCAGTTGTTGTTCGCTGATGATACAGCGCTGGTGGCTGATTCATGTGAGAAACTGCAGAAGCTGGTGACGGAGTTTGGTAAAGTGTGTGGAAGAAGAAAGTTAAGAGTAAATGTGAATAAGAGCAAGGTTATTAGGTACAGTAGGGTTGAGGGTCAAGTCAATTGGGAGGTGAGTTTGAATGGAGAAAAACTGGAGGAAGTGAAGTGTTTTAGATATCTGGGAGTGGATCTGTCAGCGGATGGAACCATGGAAGCGGAAGTGGATCATAGGGTGGGGGAGGGGGCGAAAATTTTGGGAGCCTTGAAAAATGTGTGGAAGTCGAGAACATTATCCCGGAAAGCAAAAATGGGTATGTTTGAAGGAATAGTAGTTCCAACAATGTTGTATGGTTGCGAGGCGTGGGCTATAGATAGAGTTGTGCGCAGGAGGATGGATGTGCTGGAAATGAGATGTTTGAGGACAATGTGTGGTGTGAGGTGGTTTGATCGAGTAAGTAACGTAAGGGTGAGAGAGATGTGTGGAAATAAAAAGAGCGTGGTTGAGAGAGCAGAAGAGGGTGTTTTGAAATGGTTTGGGCACATGGAGAGAATGAGTGAGGAAAGATTGACCAAGAGGATATATGTGTCGGAGGTGGAGGGAACGAGGAGATTAGGGAGACCAAATTGGAGGTGGAAAGATGGAGTGAAGAGGATTTTGTGTGATCGGGGCCTGAACATGCAGGAGGGTGAAAGGAGGGCAAGGAATAGAGTGAATTGGAGCGATGTGGTATACAGGGGTTGACGTGCTGTCAGTGGATTGAATCAAGGCATGTGAAGCGTCCGGGGTAAACCATGGAAAGCTGTGTAGGTATGTATATTTGCGTGTGTGGACGTGTGTATGTACATGTGTATGGGGGAGGGGTTGGGCCATTTCTTTCAGTCTGTTTCCTTGCGCTACCTCGCAAACGCGGGAGACAGCGACAAAGTATAAAAAAAAAAAAAAAAAAAAAATATATTTATATATATATATATATTTATATATATATTTATATATATATATATATATATATATATATATATATATATATATATATATATATATATATATATATATATATATATATATATATATATATATCCCTGGGGATAGGGGAGAAAGAATACTTCCCACGTATTCCCTGCGTGTCGTAGAAGGCAACTAAAAGGGGAGTGAGCGGGGGGCTGGAAATCCTCCCCTCTCAATTTCTTTTTTTTTAATTTTCCAAAAGAAGGAACAGAGAAGGGGGCCAGGTGAGGATATTCCCTCAGTGGCCCAGTTCTCTGTTCTTAACGCTACCTCGCTAACGCGGGAAATGGCGAATAGTTTGAAAAAAAAAAAAAAAAAATATATATATATATATATATATATATATATATATATATATATATATATATATATATATATATATATATATATTATCCCTGGGGATAGGGGTGAAAGAATACTTCCCACGCATTCCTCGCGTGTCGTGGAAGGCGACTAGAGGGGACGGGAGCGGGGGGCCAGAAATCCTCCCCTCCTTGTATTTTTTAACTTTCTAAAATGGGAAACAGAAGAAGGAGTCACGCAGGGGAGTGCTCATCCTCCTCGAAGGCTCAGACTGGAGTGTCTAAATGTGTGTGGATGTAACCAAGATTTGAAAAAAGGAGAGATAGGTAGTATATTTGAGGAAAGGAACCTGGAAGTTTCGGCTCTGAGTGAAACTAAGGGTAAAGGGGAAGAGTGGTTTGGGAATGTCTTGGGAGTAAAGTCAGGGGTTAGTGAGAGGACTGGAGCAAGGGAATGAGTAGCAGTACTCCTGAAACAGGAGTTGTGGGAGTATATGATAGAATGTAACAAAGTAAATTCTCTATTAATATGGGTAAAACTGAAAGTTGATGGAGAGAGATGGGTGATGATTATTGGTGCATATGCACCTGGGATGAGAACAAAGATCATGAGAGGCAAGTGTTTTGGGAGTAGCTGAATGAGTGTGTAAGTGGTTTTGATGCATGAGACCGGGTTATAGTGATGGGTGATTTGAATGCAAAGGTGAGTAATGTGGCAGTTGAGGGAATAATTGGTATACATGGGGTGTTCAGTGTTGTAAATGGAAATGGTGAAGAGCTTGTATTTATTTATGTGCTGAAAAAGGACTGGTGATTGGGAATACCTGGTTTAAAAAGCGAGATATACATAAGTATACGTATGTAAGTAGGAGAGATGGCCAGAGAGCGTTATTGGATTACGTGTTAATTGACAGGCGAGCGAAAGAGAGACTTTTGGATGTTAATGTGCTGAGAGGTGCAACTGGAGTGATGTCTGATCATTATCTTGTGGAGGCTAAGGTGAAGATTTGTATGGGCTTTCAGAAAAGAAGAGTGAATGGTGGAGTGAAGAGGGTGGTGAGAGTAAGTGAGCTTGGGAAGGAGACTTGTGTGAGGAAGTACCAGGAGAGACTGAGTACAGAATGGAAAAAAAGTGAGAACAATGGAAGTAAGGGGAGTAGGGGAGGAATGGGATGTATTTAGGGAAGCTGTGATGGATTGCGCAAAAGATGCTTGTGGCATGAGAAGAGTGGGAGTTGGGTTGATCAGAAAGGGTAGTGAGTGGTGGGATGAAGAAGTAAAATTATTAGTGAAAGAGAAGAGAGAGGCATTTGGAAGATTTTTGCAGGGAAAAAAATGCAATTGAGTGGAAGATGTATAAAAGAAAGAGACAGGAGGTCAAGAGAAAGGTGCAAGAGGTGAAAAAGAGGGGAAATGAGAGTTGGGGTGAGAGAGTATCATTAAATTTTAGGGAGAATAAAAAGATGTTCTAGAAGGAGGTAAATAAAGTGCGTAAGACAAGGGAGCAAATGGGAACTTCAGTGAAGGGCGCAAATGGGGAGGTGATAACAAGTAGTGGTGATGTGAGAAGGAGATGGAGTATTTTGAAGGTTTGTTGAATGTGTTTGATGATAGAGCGGCAAATATAGGGTGTTTTGGTCGAGGTGGTGAGCAAAGTGAGAGGGTTAGGGAAAATGATTTGGTAAACAGAGAAGAGGTAGTAAAAGCTTTGCGGATGATGAAAGCCGGCAAGGCAGCAGGTTTGGATGGTATTGCAGTGGAATTTATTAAAAAAGGGGGTGACTGTATTGTTGACTGGTTGGTAAGGTTATTTAATGTATGTATGACTCATGGTGAGGTGCCTGAGGACTGGCGGAATGCGTGCATAGTGCCATTGTACAAAGGCAAAGGGGATAAGAGTGAGTGCTCAAATTACAGAGGTGTAAGTTTGTTGAGTATTCCTGGTAAATTATATGGGAAGGTACTGATTGAGAGGGTAAAGGCATGTACAGAGCATCAGATTGGGGAAGAGCAGTGTGGTTTCAGAAGTGGTAGAGGATGTGTGGATCAGGTGTTTCCTTTGAAGAATGTATGTGAGAAATACTTAGAAAAGCAAATGGATTTGTATGGAGCATTTATGGATCTGGAGAAGGCATATGATAGAGTTGATAGAGATGCTCTGTGGAAGGGATTAAGAATATATGGTGTGGGAGGCAAGTTGTTAGAAGCAGTGAAAAGTTTTTATCGAGGATGTAAGGCATGTGTACGTGTAGGAAGAGAGGAAAGTGATTAGTTCTCAGTGAATGTAGGTTTGCGGCAGGGATGTTTGATGTCTCCACGGTGGTTTAATTTGTTTATGGATAGGTTTGTTAGGGAGGTGAATGCAAGAGTTTTGGTAACAGGGGAAAGTATGAAGTCTGTTGGGGATGAGAGAGCTTGGGAAGTGAGTCAGTTGTTGTTCGCTGATGATACAGCGCTGGTGGCTGATTCATGTGAGAAACTGCAGAAGCTGGAGACTGAGTTTGGTAAAGTGTGTGGAAGAAGAAAGTTAAGAGTAAATATGAATACGAGCAAGCTAATTAAGTACAGTAGGGTTGAGGGTCAAGTCAATTGGGAGGTAAGTTTGAATGGAGAAAAACTGGAGGAAGTAAAGTGTTTTAGATATCTGGGAGTGGATCTGGCAGCGGATAGAACCATGGAAGCGGAAGTGGATCATAGGGTGGGGGAGGGGGCGAAAATCCTGGGAGCCTTGAAGAATGTGTCGATGTCGAGAACATTATCTCGGAAAGCAAAAATGGGTATGTTTGAAGGAATAGTGGTTCCAACAATGTTGTATGGTTGCGAGGCGTGGTCTATGGATAGAGTTGTGCGCAGGAGGATGGATGTGCTGGAAATAAATGTTTGAGGACAATGTGTGGTGTGAGGTGGTTTGATCGAGTAAGTAACGTAAGGGTAAGAGAGATGTGTGGAAATAAAAAGAGCGTGGTTGAGAGGGCAGAAGAGTATGTTATGAAATGGTTTGTGCACATGGAGAGAATGAGTGAGGAAAGATTGACCAAGAGGATATATGTGTCGGAGGTGGAGGGAACGAGGTGAAGTGGGAGACCAAATTGGAGGTGGAAAGATGGAGTGAAAAAGATCTTGTGTGATCGGTGCCTGAACATGCAGGAAGGTGAAAGGAGGGTAAGGAATAGAGTGAATTGGATCGATGTGGTATACCGGGGTTGACGTGCTGTCAATGGATTGAATCAGTGCATGTGAAGCGTCTGGGATAAACTATGGAAAGCTGTGTAGGTATGAATATTTGCGTGTGGGGACGTATGTATATACATGTTTATGGGGGTGGGTTGGGCCATTTCTTTCGTCTGTTTCCTTGCGCTACCTCGGAAACGCGGGAGACAGCGACAAAGCAAAAAAAAGAAAAAAAAAATATATATATATATATATATATATATATATATATATATATATATATATATATATATATATATATATATATATATATATATATTTCTTTTTTTTTTTTTTTATACTTTTTCGCTGTGTACCGCGTTTGCGAGGTAGCGCAAGGAAACAGACGAAAGAAATGGCCCAACCCCCCCCATACACATGTATATACATACGTCCACACACGCAAATATACATACCTACACAGCTCTCCATGGTTTATCCCAGACGCTTCACATGCCTTGATTCAATCCACTGACAGCACGTCAACCCCGGTATACCACATCGCTCCAATTCACTCTATTCCTTGCCCTCCTTTCACCCTCCTGCATGTTCAGGCCCCGATCACACAAAATCTTTTTCACTCCATCTTTCCACCTCCAATTTGGTCTCCCTCTTCTCCTTGTTCCCTGCAACTCCGACACATATATATATATATATATATATATATATATATATATATATATATATATATATATATATATATATATATATATATATATATATATATATATATATATATATATATATATATATATATATATATATATATATATATATATATATATATATATATATATATATATATATATGTATATATATATATATGTATATATATATATATATGTATATATATAAGAGCAAGGCAATGAGTAGCACTACTCCTGAAACAGGAGTGGTGGGAGTGTGTGATAGAGTGTACAAAAGTAAACTCTAGATTGATATGGGTAAAACTGAAAGTGGATGGAGAGAGATGGGTTGTTATTGGTGCATATGCACCTGTGCGTGAGAAGAAAGATCATGGGAGGCAAGTGTTTTGGGAGTAGCTGAGAGAGTGTGTTGGTAGTTTTGATGCACGAGACGGGGTTATAGTAGTGGGTGATTTGAATGCAAAGGTGATTAAGTTGACAGTTAAAGGAATAATTGATGTACATGGGGTGTTCAGTGTTGTAAATGGAAATGGTGAAGAGCTTGTAGATTTATGTGCTGAAAAAGGACTGGTAATTGGGAATAACTGGTTTAAAAAGAGAGATATACTTAAGTATACATAAGTAAGTAGGAGAGATGACCAGAGAGCGTTATTGGATTACGTGTTAATTAATAAAAGCGCAAAAGAGAGACTTTTGGATGTTAAGTGCTGAGCGGTGCAACTGGAGGGATGTCTGATCATTATCTGGTAAAGGAGAATGTTGGGATGAAGAGACTGGTGAGAGTAAGTGAGCTTGGGAAGGAGACTGGGAAGACTTGGGAAGGAGAGACTGAGTACAGAATGGAAAAAGGTGAGAACAAAGGACGTAAGGGGGGTGGGGGAGAAATGGCATGTATTCAGAGAAGCAGTTATGGCTTGTGCAAAAGATGCTTGTGGCATGAGAAGCGCGGGAAGTGATTAGAAAGGGTAGTGAGTGGTGGGATGAAGAAGTAAGATTATTTGTGAAAGAGAAGAGAGAGGTATTTGGACGATTTTTTTCAGAGAAATAATGCAAATGAATGGGAGATGTATAAAAGAAATAGGCAGGAGGTCAAGAGAAAGGTGGAAGAGGCGAAAAAGAGAGCAAATGAGAGTTGCGGTGAGAAAGTATCATAATATTTTAGGGAGAATAAAAAGATATTTTGAAAGGAGGTTAATTAAAGTGCATAGGACAAGGGAACAAATGGGAATTTCAGTAAAGGGGGCGAATGGGGAGGTGATAACAAATAGTGGTGATGTGAGAAGGAGATGGAGTGAGTATTTTGAAGGTTTGTTGAATGTTTTTGATGATAGAGTGGGAGATATAGGGTGTTTTGGTCGAGGTGGTGTGCAAACTGAGAGGGTTAGGGAAAATGATTTGGTAAAGTGAGAAGAGGTAGTAAAAGCTTTGCAGAAGATGAAAGCCAGCAAGGCAGCGGGTTTGGATAGTATTGCAGTGGAATTTATTAAAAGAGGTGTTGACTGTATTGTTGACTTGTTGGTAGGGTTATTTAATGTAAATATGACTCATTGTGAGGTGCCTGAGGACTGGCGGAGTGCTTGCATAGTGCTCAAATTACAGAGGTATAAGTTTGTTGAGTATTCCTGGGAAATCATATAGGAGGGTATTGATTTCGAGGGTGAAGGCATGTACAGAGCATCAGACTGGGAAGAGCAGTGTGATTTCAGAAGCGGTAGATGATGTGTGGATCAGGTGTTTGCTTTGAAAAATTTATATGAGAAATACTTACAAAAGCAAGAGGATTTGTATGTAGCATTTAAGAATCTGGAGAAGGCATATGATAGAGTTGATAGAGATGCTCTGTGGAAGGTATTAAGAATATTTGGTGGAAGGTAAATAGTTAGAAGGAGTGAAAAGTTTTTATCGAGGCTGCAAGGCATATTTACGTGTAGAAAAAGAGGAAAGTGATTGGTTGTCAGTGAACGTTGATTTACGGCAGGGTTGCATGATGTCTCCAGGGTTGTTTCATTTGTTTATGGATTGAGCTTATGCAAGAGTTTTGGTAAGAGGGGCAAGTATGCAGTCTGTTGTGGATGAGAGACCTTGGGAAGTGAGTCAGTTGTTGTTCCCTGATGATACAGCGCTGTTGGCTGATTTGGGTGAGAAACTGCAGAAGTTTTGACTGTGTTTGGTATAGTGTGTGAAAGAAGAAAGCTCAGAGTAAATGTGAATAAGAGCAAGGTTATTAGGGACAGTAGGGTTGAGGGACAAGTAAATTGGAAGGTGAGTTTGAATGGAGAAAAACTTGAGGAAGTGAAGTGTTTTAGATATCTGGGAGTGGATTTGGCACCGGATGGAACCATGAAAGCGGAAGTGAATCATAGGTTGGAGGAGGGGGCGAAAGTTCTTTGAGCGTTGAAGAATGCATGGAAATCGAAAACTTTATCTTGGAAAGCAAACATGGGTATGTTTGAAGGAATAGTGGTTCCAACAATATTATATGGTTGCGAGGCGTGGACTAAAGATAGAGTTGTGTGGAGGAGGGTGGATGTGCTGGAATTGAGATGTTTGAGGACAATATGTGTTGTGAGGTAGTTTGATCGAGTAAGTAATGAAAGGGTAAGAGATATGTGTGGTAATAAAAAGAGTATAGTTGAGAGAGCAGAAGAGAGTGTTTTGAAATGGTTTGGTCACACGGAGAGAATGAGCGAAGAAAGATTGACAAAGAGGATATATGTGCCAGAGTTGGGAGGAACGAGAAGTGGGAGACCAAATTGGAAGTGGAAAGATGGAGTGAAAGAGATTTTGAATCATCGGGTCTTGAACATGCAGGAGGGTGAAAGGCGTGAAAGGAATGGAGAAAATTGCAACGAAGTGGTATTCTGGGGTCGACGTGCCGTCAATGGATTGAACCAGGGCATATGAAGCGTCTGGGGTAAACCATGGAAATTTTTTTGGGTCCTGGATGTGGAAAGGGACCTCTGGTTTTGGTGCATAATACATGAGAGCTAAAGACTGAGTGTGAACGAATGTGCCCTTTGTTGTCTTTTCCTAGCGATACCTCGGACACATGCGGGGGAAGGGGGTTTTCATTTCATGTGTGCCGGGGTGGCGATGAGAATGAATAAGGGCAGACATTATGAATTATGTACATGTGTATGAATGTATATGTCTGTGTGTGTATATACTTATGTATACAATGAGATGTATAGATATGTATATGTGCTGTGTGTGGACGTGTATGTATATACATGCGTATGTGGGTGGGTTGGGCCATTCTTTGGCCTGTTTCCTTGCGCTCCCTCGCTAACGTAGGAGACAGCGACAAAGTATAAAAAAAGTGATAAAATAACATATATATATATATATATATATATATATATATATATATATATATATATATATATATATATATATATATATATATATATATATATATATATATATATATATATATATATGTATATACATATATATATATATATATATATATATATATATATATATATATATATATATATATATATATATATATATATATATATATATATATATATATATATATATATATATATATATATATGGATTTTGTATGTAGCATTTATGGATCTGGAGAAGGCATATGATAGAGTTGATAGAGATGCTCTGTGGAAGGTATTAAGAATATATGGTGTGGGAGGAAAGTTGTTAGAAGCAGTGAAAAGTTTTTATCGAGGATGTAAGGCATGTGTACGTGTAGGAAGAGAGGAAAGTGATTGGTTCTCAGTGAATGTAGGTTTGCGGCAGGGGTGTGTGATGTCTCCATGGTTGTTTAATTTGTTTATGGATGGGGTTGTTAGGGAGGTAAATGCAAGAGTTTTGGAAAGAGGGGCAAGTATGAAGTCTGTTGGGGATGAGAGAGCTTGGGAAGTGAGTCAGTTGTTGTTCGCTGATGATACAGTGCTGGTGGCTGATTCATGTGAGAAACTGCAGAAGCTGGTGACTGAGTTTGGTAAAGTGTGTGGAAGAAGAAAGTTAAGAGTAAATGTGAATAAGAGCAAGGTTATTAGGTACAGTAGGGTTGAGGGTCAAGTCAATTGGGAAGTGAGTTTGAATGGAGAAAAACTGGAGGAAGTGAAGTGTTTTAGATATCTGGGAGTGGATCTGGCAGCGGATGGAACCATGGAAGCGGAAGTGGATCATAGGGTGGGGGAGGGGGCAAAAATTCTGGGGGCCTTGAAGAATGTGTGGAAGTCGAGAACATTATCTCGGAAAGCAAAAATGGGTATGTTTGAAGGAATAGTGGTTCCAACAATGTTGTATGGTTGCGAGGCGTGGGCTATGGATAGAGTTGTGCGCAGGAGGATGGATGTGCTGGAAATGAGATGTTTGAGGACAATGTGTGGTGTGAGGTGGTTTGATCGAGTGAGTAACGTAAGGGTAAGAGATATGTGTGGAAATAAAAAGAGCGTGGTTGAGAGAGCAGAAGAGGGTGTTTTGAAGTGGTTTGGGCACATGGAGAGAATGAGTGAGGAAAGATTGACCAAGAGGATATATGTGTCGGAGGTGGAGGGAACGAGGAGAAGAGGGAGACCAAATTGGAGGTGGAAAGATGGAGTGAAAAAGATTTTGTGTGATCGGGGCCTGGACATGCAGGAGGGTGAAAGGAGGGCAAGGAATAGAGTGAATTGGAGCGATGTGGTATACCAGGGTTGACGTGCTGTCAGTGGATTGAATCAAGGCATGTCAAGCGTCTGGGGTAAACCATGGAAAGCTGTGTAGGTATGTATATTTGCGTGTGTGGACGTATGTATATACATGTGTATGGGGGGGGTTGGGCCATTTCTTTCGTCTGTTTCCTTGCGCTACCTCGCAAACGCGGGAGACAGCGACAAAGTATAATAAAAAAATAAAAAAAAAAAAAAATATATATATATATATATATATATATATATATATATATATATATATATATATGTTATTTTATCATTGTATTAACTTTCTAAAATGGGAAACAGAAGAAGGAGTCGCAAGGGGAATGTTCATCCTCCTCGAAGGCTCAGAGTGGGGTGCCTAAATGTGTGTGGATGTAACCAAGATGTGAAAAAAGGAGAGATAGGTAGTATGTTTGAGGAAAGGAACCTGGATGTTTTGGCTCTGAGTGAAACGAAGCTCAAGGGTAAAGGGGAAGAGTGGTTTGGGAATGTCTGGGGAGTAAAGTCAGTGGTTAGTGAGAGGACAAGAGCAAAGGAAGGAGTAGCAATACTCCTGAAACAGGAGTTGTGGGAGCATGTGAGAGAGTGTAAGAAAGTAAATTCTCGATTGATATGGGTAAAACTGAAAGTTGATGGAGAGAGGTGGGTGATTATTGGTGCATATGCACCTGGGCATGAGAAGAAAGATCAAGAGAGGCAAGTGTTTTGGGAGCAGCTGAATGAGTGTGTTAGTGGTTTTGATGCACGAGACCGGGTTATAGTGATGGGTGATTTGAATGCAAAGGTGAGTAATGTGGCAGTTGAGGGAATAATTGGTATACATGGGGTGTTCAGTGTTGTAAATGGAAATGGTGAAGAGCTTGTAGATTTATGTGCTGAAAAAGGACTGATGATTTGGAATACCTGGTTTAAAAAGCGAGATATACATAAGTATACTTATGTAAGTAGGAGAGATGGCCAGAGAGCGTTATTGGATTACGTGTTAATTGACAGGCGTGCGAAAGAGAGACTTTTGGATGTTAATGTGCTGAGAGGTGCAACTGGAGGGATGTCTGATCATTATCTTGTGGAGGCTAAGGTGAAGATTTGTATGGGTTTTCAGAAAAGAAGAGTGAATGTTGGGGTGAAGAGGGTGGTGAGAGTAAGTGATCTTGGGAAGGAGACCTGTGTGAGGAAGTACCAGGAGAGACTGAGTACAGAATGGAAAAAGGTGAGAACAATGGAAGTAAGGGGAGTGGGGGAGGAATGGGATGTATTTAGGGAATCAGTGATGGATTGCGCAAAAGATGCTTGTGGCATGAGAAGAGTGGGAGGTGGGTTGATTAGAAAGGGTAGTGAGTGGTGGGATGAAGAAGTAAGAGTATTAGTGAAAGAGAAGAGAGAGGCATTTGGACGATTTTTGCAGGGAAAAAATGCAATTGAGTGGGAGATGTATAAAAGAAAGAGACAGGAGGTCAAGGGAAAGGTCCAAGAGATGAAAAAAAGGGCAAATGAGAGTTGGGGTGAGAGAGTATCATTAAATTTTAGGGAGAATAAAAAGATGTTCTGGAAGGAGGTAAATAAAGTGCGTAAGACAAGGGAGCAAATGGGAACTTCGGTGAAGGGCGCAAGTGGGGAGGTGATAACAAGTAGTGGTGATGTGAGAAGGAGATGGAGTGAGTATTTTGAAGGTTTGTTGTATGTGTTTGATGATATACTGGCAGATATAGGGTGTTTTGGTCGAGGTGGTGTGCAAAGAGAGAGGGTTAGGGAAAATGATTTGGTAAACAGAGAAGAGGTAGTGAAAGCTTTGCGGAAGATGAAAGCCGGCAAGGCAGCAGGTTTGGATGGTATTGCAGTGGAATTTATTAAAAAAGGGGGTGACTGTATTGTTCACTGGTTGGTAAGGTTATTTAATGTATGTATGACTCATGGTGAGGTGCCTGAGGATTGGCGGAATGCGTGCATAGTGCCATTGTACAAAGGCAAAGGGGATAAGAGTGAGTGCTCAAATTACAGAGGTATAAGTTTGTTGAGTATTCCTGGTAAATTATATGGGAGAGTATTGATTGAGAGGGTGAAGGCATGTACAGAGAATCAGATTGGGGAAGAGCAGTGTGGTTTCAGAAGTGGTAGAGGATGTGTGGATCAGGTGTTTGCTTTGAAGAATGTATGTGAGAAATACTTAGAAAAGCAAATGGATTTGTATGTAGCATTTATGGATCTGGAGAAGGCATACGATAGAGTTGATAGAGATGCTCTGTGGAAGGTATTAAGAATATATGGTGTGGGAGGAAAGTTGTTAGAAGCAGTGAAAAGTTTTTATCGAGGATGTAAGGCATGTGTACGTGTAGGAAGAGAGGAAAGTGATTGGTTCTCAGTGAATGTAGGTTTGCGGCAGGAGTGTGTGATGTCTCCATGGTTGTTTAATTTGTTTATGGATGGGGTTGTTAGGGAGGTGAATGCAAGAGTTTTGGAAAGAGGGGCAAGTATGAAGTCTGTTGGGGATGAGAGAGCTTGGGAAGTGAGTCAGTTGTTGTTCGCTGATGATACAGTGCTGGTGGCTGATTCATGTGAGAAACTGCAGAAGCTGGTGACTGACTTTGGAAAAGTGTGTGGAAGAAGAAAGTTAAGAGTAAATGTGAATAAGAGCAAGGTTATTAGGTACAGTAGGGTTGAGGGTCAAGTCAATTGGGAGGTGAGTTTGAATGGAGAAAAACTGGAGGAAGTGAAGTGTTTTAGATATCTGGGAGTGGATCTGGCAGCGGATAGAACCATGGAAGCGGAAGTGGATCATAGGGTGGGGGAGGGGGCGAAAATCCTGGGAGCCTTTAAGAATGTGTGGAAGTCGAGAACATTATCTCGGAAAGCAAAAATGGGTATGTTTGAAGGAATAGTGGTTCCAACAATGTTGTATGGTTGCGAGGCGTGGGCTATGGATAGAGTGGTGCGCAGGAGGATGGATGTGCTGGAAATGAGATGTTTGAGGACAATGTGTGTTGTGAGGTGGTTTGATCGAGTGAGTAACGTAAGGGTAAGAGAGATGTGTGGAAATAAAAAGAGCATGGTTGAGAGAGCAGAAGAGGGTGTTTTGAAGTGGTTTGGGCACATGGAGAGGATGAGTGAGGAAAGATTGACCAAGAGGATATATGTGTCTGAGGTGGAGGGAACAAGGAGAAGAGGGAGACCAAATTGGAGGTGGAAAGATGGAGTGAAAAAGATTTTGTGTGATCGGGGCCTGAACATGCAGGAGGGTGAAAGGAGGGCAAGGAATAGAGTGAATTGGATCGATGTGGTATACCGGGGTTGACGTGCTGTCAGTGGATTGAAGCAGGGCATGTGAAGCGTCTGGGGTAAACCATGGAAAGCTGTGTAGGTATGTATATTTGCGTGTGTGGACGTATGTATATACATGTGTAGGGGGGGGTTGGGCCATTTCTTTCGTCTGTTTCCTTGCGCTACCTCGCAAACGCGGGAGACAGCGACAAAGTATAAAAAAAAAAAAAAAATATATATATATATATATATATATATATATATATATATATATATATATATATATATATGTATATACAAATATATATATTTTTGGTTTTTTTTTGCTTTGTCGCTGTCTCCCGCGTTTGCGAGGTAGCGCAAGGAAACAGACGAAAGAAATGGCCCAACCCACCCCCATGCACATGTATATACATACGTCCACACACGCAAATATACATACCTACACAACTTTCCATGGTTTACCCCAAACGCTTCACATGCCTTGATTCAATCCACTTACAGCACGTCAACCCCGGAATACCATATAGCTCCAATTCACTCTATTCCTTGCCCTCCTTTCACCCTCCTGCATGTTCAGGCCCCGATCACAAAAAATCTTTTTCAATCCATCTTTCCACCTCCAATTTGGTCTCCCTCTTCTCCTCGTTCCCTCCACCTCCGACACATATATCCTCTTGGTCAATCTTTCCTCACTCATTCCCTCCATGTGCCCAAACCATTTCAAAACACCCTCTTCTGCTATCTCAACCACGCTCTTTTTATTTCCAAACATCTCTCTTACCCTTACGTTACTTACTCGATCAAACCACCTCACAACAGACATTGTCCTCAAACATCTCATTTCCAGCACATCCATCCTCCTGCGCAGAACTCTATCCATAGCCCACGCCTCGCAACCATACAACATTGTTGGAACCACTATTCCTTCAAACACACACTTTCACACACTTTACCAAACTCAGTCACCAGCTTCTGCAGTTTCTCACATGAATCAGCCACCAGCGCTGTATCATCAGCGAACAACAACTGACTCACTTCCCAAGCTCTCTCATCCCCAACAGACTTTATACTTGCCCCTCTTTCCAAAGCTCTTGAATTCACCTCCCTAACAACCCCATCCTTAAACAAACTAAACAACCATGGAGACATCACACACCCCTGCCGCAAACCTACATTCACTGAGAACCAATCACTTTCCTCTCTTCCTACACGTACACATGCTTTACATCCTCGATAAAAACTTTTCACTGCTTCTAACAACTTGCCTCCCACACCATATATTCTTAATACCTTCCACGGAGCATATATATATATATATATATATATATATATATATATATATATATATATATATATATATATATATATATATATATTTTTCTTTCAAACTATTCGCCATTTCCCGCATTAGCGAGGTAGCGTTAAGAACAGAGGACTGGGCCTTGAGGGAATACCCTCACCTGGCCCAATTAAAATTGCAGGGAAAAAATGCAATTGAGTGGGAGAAGTATAAAAGAAAGAGACAGGAGGTCAAGAGAAAGGTGCAAGAGGTGAAAAAAAGGGCAAATGAGAGTTGGGGTGAGAGACTATCAGTAAATTTTAGGGAGAATAAAAAGATGTTCTGGAAGGAGGTAAATAGGGTGCGTAAGACAAGGGAGCAAATGGGAACTTCAGTGAAGGGCGTAAATGGGGAGGTGATAACAAGTAGTGGTGATGTGAGAAGGAGATGGAATGAGTATTTTGAAGGTTTGTTGAATGTGTCTGATGACAGAGTGGAAGATATAGGGTGTTTGGGTCGAGGTGGTGTGCAAAGTGAGAGGGTTAGGGAAAATGATTTGGTAAACAGAGAAGAGGTAGTAAAAGCTTTGCGGAAGATGAAAGCCGGCAAGGCAGCAGGTTTGGATGGTATTGCAGTGGAATTTATTAAAAAAGGGGGTGACTGTATTGTTGACTGGTTGGTGAGGTTATTTAATGTATGTATGACTCATGGTGAGGTGCCTTAGGATTGGCGGAATGCGTGCATAGTGCCATTGTACAAAGGCAAAGGGGATAAGAGTGAGTGCTCAAATTACAGAGGTATAAGTTTGTTGAGTATTCCTGGTAAATTATATGGGAGGGTACTGATTGAGAGGGTGAAGGCATGTACAGAGCATCAGATTGGGGAAGAGCAGTGTGGTTTCAGAAGTGGTAGAGGATGTGTGGATCAGGTGTTTGCTTTGAAGAATGTATGTGAGAAATACTTAGAAAAGCAAATGGATTTGTATGTAGCATTTATGGATCTGGAGAAGGCATATGATAGAGTTGATAGAGATGCTCTGTGGAAGGTATTAAGAATATATGGTGTGGGAGGCAAGTTGTTAGAAGCAGTGAAAAGTTTTTATCGAGGATGTAAGGCATGTGTACGTGTAGGAAGAGAGGAAAGTGATTGGTTCTCAGTGAATGTAGGTTTGCGGCAGGGGTGTGTGATGTCTCCATGGTTGTTTAATTTGTTTATGGATGGGGTTGTTAGGGAGGTAAATGCAAGAGTTTTGGAAAGAGGGGCAAGTATGAAGTCTGTTGGGGATGAGAGAGCTTGGGAAGTGAGTCAGTTGTTGTTCGCTGATGATACAGCGCTGGTGGCGGATTCATGTGAGAAACTGCAGAAGCTGGTGACTGAGTTTGGTAAAGTGTGTGGAAGAAGAAAGTTAAGAGTAAATGTGAATAAGAGCAAGGTTATTAGGTATAGTAGGGTTGAGGGTCAAGTCAATTGGGAGGTGAGTTTGAATGGAGAAAAACTGGAGGAAGTGAAGTGTTTTAGATATCTGGGAGTGGATCTGTCAGCGGATGGAACCATGGAAGCGGAAGTGGATCATAGGGTGGCGGAGGGGGCGAAAATTTTGGGAGCCTTGAAAAATGTGTGGAAGTCGAGAACATTATCCCGGAAAGCAAAAATGGGTATGTTTGAAGGAATAGTGGTTCCAACAATGTTGTATGGTTGCGAGGCGTGGGCTATGGATAGAGTTGTGCGCAGGAGGATGGATGTGCTGGAAATGAGATGTTTGAGGACAATGTGTGGTGTGAGGTGGTTTGATCGAGTAAGTAACGTAAGGGTAAGAGAGATGTGTGGAAATAAAAAGATCGTGGTTGAGAGAGCAGAAGAGGGTGTTTTGAAATGGTTTGGGGACATGGAGAGAATGAGTGAGGAAAGATTGACCAAGAGGATATATGTGTCGGAGGTGGAGGGAACGAGGAGAAAAGGGAGACCAAATTGGAGGTGGAAAGATGGAGTGAAAAGGATTTTGTGTGATCGGGGCCTGAACATGCAGGAGGGTGAAAGGAGGGCAAGGAATAGAGTGAATTGGAGTGATGTGGTATACAGGGGTTGACGTGCTGTCAGTGGATTGAAGCAGGGCATGTGAAGCGTCTGGGGTAAACCATGGAAAGCTGTGTAGGTATGTATATTTGCGTGTGTGGACGTGTGTATGTACATGTGTATGGGGGGGGGTTGGGCCATTTCTTTCGTCTGTTTCCTTGCGCTACCTCGCAGACGCGGGAGACAGCGACAAAGTATAAAAAAGAAAAAAAAAATATATATATATATATATATATATATATATATATATATATATATATATATATATATATATATTATCCCTGGGGATAGGGGATTAAGAATACTTCCCACGTATTTCCTGCGTGTCGTAGAAGGCGACTAAAAGGGGAGGTAGCGGGGAGCTGGAAATCCTCCACTCTCGTTTTTTTTTAAGTTTTCCAAAAGAAGGAAAAGAGGGGGCCAGGTGAGGATATTCCAAAAAAGGCCCAGTCCTCTGTTCTTAGCGCTACCTCGCTAACGCGGGAAATGGCGAATATTTTAAAAAAAAAGAAAAAAAAAAAAATATCTATATATATATATATATATATATATATATATATATATATATATATATATATATATATATATATATATATATATATATATATATATATATGATTTATATATAATTTACAGATTATATATATATATATATATATATATATATATATATATATATATATATATATATATATATATATATATATATATATATATCATCCCTGGGATAGGGGAGAAAGAATACTTCCCACGTATTCCCTGCGTGTCGTAGAAGGCGAATAAAAGGGAAGGGAGCGGGGGGGCTGGAAATCCTCCCCTCTCTTTTTCTTTTTTTTTTTCCAAAGGAAGGAACAGAGAAGGGTGCTGGATGAGGATATTTCCTCAGAGGCCTAGTCCTCTGTTCTTAACGCTACCTCGCTGACGCGGGAAATGGCGAATAGTATGAAAGAAAAGAAATATATATACATATATATATATATATATATATATATATATATATATATATATATATATATATATATATATATATATATAAATATACATATATATATATATATATATATGTATATATATATATATATATATATATATATATATATATATATATATATATATATATATATATATATATATATATATATATATATATATATATATTATCCCTGGGGATAGGGGAGAAAAAAATACTTCCCACGTATTCCCTGCGGGTCGTAGAAGGCGACTAAAAGGGGAGGGAGCGGGGGGCTGGAAATCCTCCCCTCTCGTTTTTTTTTTTTAATTGGATAGAGTTGTGCGCAGGAGGATGGATGTGCTGGAAATGAGATGTTTGAGGACAATGTGTGGTGTGAGGTGGTTTGATCGAGTAAGTAACGTAAGGGTAAGAGGGATGTGTGGAAATAAAAAGAGCGTGGTTGAGAGAGCAGAAGAAGGTGTTTTGAAGTGGTTTGGGCACATGGAGAGAATGAGTGAGGAAAGTTTGACCAAGAGGATATATGTGTCGGAGGTGGAGGGAACGAGGAGAAGAGGGAGACCAAATTGGAGGTGGAAAGATGGAGTGAAAAGGATTTTGTGTGATCGGGGCCTGAACATGCAGGAGGGTGAAAGGAGGGCAAGGAATAGAGTGAATTGGAGCGATGTGGTATACAGGGGTTGACGTGCTGTCAGTGGATTGAATCAAGGCATGTGAAGCGTCTGGGGTAAACCATGGAAAGCTGTGTAGGTATGTATATTGCGTGTGTGGACGTGTGTATGTACATGTGTATGGGGGGGTTGGGCCATTTCTTTCGTCTGTTTCCTTGCGCTACCTCGCAAACGCGGGAGACAGCGACAAAGTATAAAAAAAAAAAAAAAAAAAAAAAAAAAAAAAATATATATATATATATATATATATATATATATATATATATATATATATATATATATTTATATATATATATATATATATATATATATATATATATATATGTATATATATATATATATATATACATATACGGGGAGAAAGAATTCTTCCCACGCATTCCCTGCGTGTTGTAGAAGGCGACTAAAGGGAAGGGAGCAGGGTGCTGGAAATCCTCTCCTCTCATTTTATTGTCCTTTCAATGTATCCAAAAGAAGGAACAGAGAAGGGGGCCAGGTTAAGATATTCCCTCAAAGGCCCAATCCTCTGTTCTAAACGCTACCTCGCTATTGTGGGAAACTGCGCACAACTCTATCCATAGCCCACGCCTCGCAACCATACAACATTGTTGGAACCACTATTCCTTCAAACATACCCATTTTTGCTTTCCGAGATAATGTTCTCGACTTCCACACATTCTTCAAGGCTCCCAGAATTTTCGCCCCCCCCCCCCCCCCCACCTCACCCTATGATCCACTTCCGCTCCCATTGTTCCATCCGCTGCCAGATCCACTCCCAGATATCTAAAACACTTCACTTCCTCCAGTTTTTCTTCATTCAAACTAACCTGCCAATTGACTTGACCCTCAACCCTACTGTACCTAATAACCTTGCTCTTATTCACATTTACTCTTAACTTTCTTCTTTCACACACTTTACCAAACTCAGTCACCAGCTTCTGCACATGAATCAGCCACCAGCGCTGTATCATCAGCGAACAACAACTGACTCACTTCCCAAGCTCTCTCATCCCCAACAGACTTCATACTTGCCCCTCTTTCCAAAACACTTGCATTCACCTCCCTAACAACCCCATCCATAAACAAATTAAACAACCATGGAGACATCACACACCCCTGCCGCAAACCAACATTCACTGAGAACCAATCACTTTCCTCTCTTCCAACACGTACACATGCCTTACATCCTCGATAAAAACTTTTCACTGCTTCTAACAACTTTCCTCCCACACCATATATTCTTAATACCTTCCACAGAGCATCTCTATCCACTCTATCATATGCCTTCTCCAGATCCATAAATGCTACATACAAATCCATTTGCTTTTCTAAGTATTTCTCACATACATTCTTCAAAGCAAACACCTGATCCACACATCCTCTACCACTTCTGAAACCACACTGTTCTTCCCCAATCTGATGCTCTGTACATGCCTTCACCCTCTCAATCAATACCCTCCCATATAATTTGCCAGGAATACTCAACAAACTTATACTTCTGTAATTTGAGCACTCACTCTTATCCCCTTTGCCTTTGTACAATGGCACTATGCACGCATTCCGCTAATCCTCAGGCACCTCACCATGAGTCATACATACATTAAATAACCTTACCAACCAGTCAACAATACAGTCACCCCCTTTTTTAATAAATTCCACTGCACTTGCCGGCTTTCATCTTCCGCAAAACTTTTACTACCTCTTTTACTACCTGTATATATATATGTATATATATATATATATATATATATATATATATATATATATATATATATATATATATATATATATATATATATATATATATATATATATATTCAAACTCTTTACCAAACTCAGCCACCAGCTTCTGCAGTTTCTCACCCGAATCAGCCACCAGCGCAGAAGCTGGTGGCTGAGTTTGGTAAAGAGTTTGAATATATATATATATATATATATATATATATATATATATATATATATATATATATATATATATATATATATATATATATACATATATATATACAGGTAGTAAAAGAGGTAGTAAAAGTTTTGCGGAAGATGAAAGCCGGCAAGTGCAGTGGAATTTATTAAAAAAGGGGGTGACTGTATTGTTGACTGGTTGAAAGCTAAGAGTAAGTGCGAATAAGAGCAAGGTTATTAGGTACAGTAGGGTTGAGGGACAAGTCAGTTGGGAGGTAAGTTTGAATGGAGAAAACTGGAGGAAGTGAAGTGTTTTAGATATCTGGGAGTGGATCTGGCAGCGGATGGAACCATGGAAGCGGAAGTGAGTCACAGGATGGGGAGGGGGCGAAAGTTTTGGGAGCGTTGGAGAATGTGTGAAAGGCTAGAATGTTATCTCGAAAAGCAAAAATGGGTATGTTTGAAGGAATAGTGGTTCCAACAATGTTATATGGCTGCGAGGCATGGGCTGTCAGTGGATTGAGCTAGGGCATGTGGAGCGTCTGGGGTAAACCATGGAAAGTTTTTTGGGGCTTGGATGTGGAAGGGAAGCTGTGGTTTCGGTTCATTATACATGACAGCTACAGACTGAGTGTGAACGAATGTGGCCTTTTTTGTCTTTTCATAGTGCTACCTCGTGCACATGCGGGGGGAGGGGGTTGTCATTTCATGTGTGGCAGGGTGGTGACGGAAATGAATAAGGGCAGACAGTATGAATTATGTATATGTGTATATATGTATATGTCTGTGTGTGTATATATATATGTATATGTTGAGATGTAGTATGTATATGTGTGTGTGTGGATGTGTGTGTGTATACATGTGTATGTGGGTGGGTTGGGCCATTCTTTCGTCTGTTTCCTTGTGCTGCCTTGCTGGTGCGGAGGACAGCGACAAAGTGTGATAAAATAAATAAATATTCTTAATACCTTCCACAGAGCATCTCTATCAACTCTATCATATGCCTTCTCCAGATCCATAAATGCTACATACAAATCCATTTGCTTTTTTAAGTATTTCTCACATACATTCTTTAAAGCAAACACCTGATCCACACATCCTCTACTTCCCATGTAATCCCTGCATGTCATAGACGGCGACTAAAAGGGTAGGGAGCGGGGGGCTGGAAATCCTCCCCTCTCATTTTTAATTTTCCAAAAGAAAGGAACAGAGAAGGGGGCCAAGTGAGGATATTTCCTTAAAGGCTCAGTCCTCTGTTCATAATGCTACCTCGCTAACGCGGGAAATAGCGAATAGTATGAAAAAAAAAAAAAAAAAAAAAAAAAAAAAAAAAATATATATATATATATATATTATTTAATTTGTTTATTTTGCTTTGTCGCTGTCTCCCGCGTTAGCTAGGTAGCGCAAGGAAACAGACGAAAGAATGGCCCAACTCATCCACATACACATGTATATACATACACGTCCATATACGCAAATATTCATACCTATACATCTCAATGTACACATATATATACACACAGACATATACATATAAACACATGTACATAATTCATACTCTCTGCCTTTATTTATTCCCATCGCACCTCGCCGCACATGGAATAACAATCCCCTCTCCCCTCATGTGTGAAAGGTAGCCCTAGGAAAAGACAATAAAGGCCCCATTCGTTCACACTCAGTCTCTAACTGTCATGTAATAATGCACCGAAACCACAGCTCCCTGTCCACATCCAGGCCCCACAGAATTTTCCATGGTTTACCCCAGACGCTTCACATGCCCTGGTTCACTCCATTGAAAGCACGTTGACCCCGGTATACCACATCAGTCCAATTCACTCTATTCCTTGAACGCCTTTCACCCTCCTGCATGTTCAGGCCCCGATCACTCAAAATCTTTTTCACTTCATCTTTCCATATCCAATTTGGTTTCGCACTTCTCGTTCCCTCCACCTCTGACACATATATCCTCTTGGTCAATCTTTCCTCACTCATTCTCTCCATGTGCCCAAACCATTTAATTTCAAAACACCCTCTTCTGCTCTCTCAACCATACTCTTTTTATTTCCACACATCTCTCTTACCCTTACATTACTTACTCGATCAAACCACCTCACACCACATATTGTCCTCAAACATCTGATTTCCAACACATCCACCCTCCTGCGCACAACTCAATCCATAGCCCACGCCTCGCAACCATACAAAATTGTTGGAGCCAATATTACTTCAAACATACCCATTTTTGCTTTCCGAGATAATGTTCTCTACTTCCAAACATTCTTCAAGAAATCTGGGGTGTCTAAATGTGCGTGGATATAACCAAGATGAGAAAAAATGAGAGATATGTAGTACATTTGAGGAAAGGAATCTGGATATATTGGATGTTTTAGCTCTGAGTGAAACGAAGCTCAAGGGTAAAGGGGAAAAGTGGTTTGGCAATGTATTGGGAGTAAAGTCACGGTTAGTGAGGGTACAAGTGCAAGGGAAGGAGTCTTACTGCTCCTGAAACAGAAGTGATGGGAGTATGTGATAGAGGGTAAGAAAGAAAACTCTAGATTGATATGGGTAAAACTGAAAGTGGATGGAGAGATATGGGTGATTATTGGTGCATATGCAACTGGGCATGAGAATAAAGATCATGAGAGGCAAGTGTTTTGGGAGCAGCTGATTGAGTGTGTTAGTAGTTTTGATGGATGAGACCGGGTTATAGTGATGGGTGATTTGAATGCAAAGGTGAGTAATGTGGCAGTAGAGGGAATAGTCGGTGTGCATGGGGTGTTCAGTTTTTTAAATGGAAATGGTGAAGAGCTTGTAGATCCATGTGCTGAAAAAGTACTGATGATTAGGAATACCTGGTTTAAAAGAGAGATATACATAAGTATACCTACATAAAAAGAGAGATAGCCAGAGAGCTTATTGGATTACGTGTTGCTTTATAAGCGCGCGAAAGACAGACTTTTCGATGTTAATGTGCTGGGAAGTGCAACTGGAGGGATGTCTGATCATTATCTTGTGGAGGAGAAGGTGACGATTTGTAGAGGTTTTCATAAAAGAAGAGAGAATGTTCGGGTGAAAAGAGTGGTGAGAGTAAGTGAGCTTGGGAAGGAGACTTGTGTGAGGAAGTACCAGGAGAGACTGAGTACAGAATGGAAAAAGGTGAAAACAAAGGACGTAAGGGGAGTGGGGGAGGAATGGGATTTATTTAGGGAAGCAGTGATGGCTTCCGCAAAAGATGCTTATGGCATGAGAAGCGTCAGAGACAGGCTGATTAGAAAGGGTAGTGAGTGGTTGGATGAAGAAGTAAGAGTATTAGTGAAAGAGGAGAGAGAGGTATTTGGACGATTTTAGCAGGGAAATAATGGAAATGAGTGGGAGATGTATAAAAGAAAGAGGCAGGAGGTCAACAGAACCGTGCAAGAGGTGAAAAAGAGGGCCAATGAGAGTTGGGGTGAAACAGTATCATTAATTTTTTGGGAGAATTAAAAAATGCTTTAGAAAGAGGGAAATGAAATGCGTAAGACAAGGGAACAAATTGGAACTTCAGTGAAGGGGGCTAATGGGGATGTGATAACAAGTAGTGGTGATGTGAGTTATTCGCGTGTGTGGACGTATATGTATATAAATGTGTATGTGGGTAGGTTAGGCCATTCTTTCGTCTGTTTCCTTGCGCTACCTCGCTACATACATTAAATACCCTTACCGACCAGTGAATAATACAATCACCCCCTTTTTTAATAAATTCCACTACAATACCATCCAAACCTTGCTTTTATTCACATTTTCTCTCAGCTTTCTTCGCTCACACACTTTACCAAACTCAGTCACCAGCTTCTCCAGTTTTTCACACGAATCAGCCACCAGCACTCTATGATCAGCGAACAACAACTGACTCACTTCCCAAGCTCTTTCATCCACGACAGACTGCATACTTGCCCCTCTTTCCAAAACACTTGCATTCACCTCCCTACCAACCCCATCCATAAACAAATTAAACAACCATGGAGACATCACAGACCCCTGCCGCAAACCTACATTCACTGAGAACCAATCACTTTCCTCTCTTCCTACACGTACACATGCCTTACATCCTCGATAAAAACTTTTCACTGCTTCTAACAACTTGCCTCCCACACAATATATTCTTAATACCTTCCACAGAGCATCTCTATCAACTCTATCATATGCCTTCTCAAGATCCATAAATGCTACATACAAATCCATTTGCTTTTCTAAGTATTTCTCACATACATTCTTCAAAGCAAACACCTGATCCACACATCTTCTACCACTTTTGAAACCAAACTGCTCTTCCCCAATCGCACCTCACCATGAATCATACTTACATTGAATAACCTTACCAACCAGTCAACAATACAGTTACCCCCTTTTTTAATAAATTCCACTGCAATACCATCCAATCCTGCTGCCTTGCCGGCTTTCATCTTCCGCAAAGCTTTTACTACCTCTTCTCTGTTTACTAAATCATTTTCCCTAACCCTTTCACTTTGTACACTATCTCGACCAAAACCCTATATATGGCACTCTATCATCAAACACATTCAACAAACCCTCAAAATACTCGCTCCAGCTCCTTTTCACATCACCACTACCTGTTATCACATCCCCATTAGCCCCCTTCACTGAAGTTCCCATTTGCTCCCTTCTCTTACGCACTTTATTTACCTCCTTCCAAAACATCTTTTTATTCTCCCTAAAATTTAATGATACTCTCTCACCCCAACTCTCATTTCCTCTCTTTTTCACCTCTTGGACCTTTCTCTTGACCTCCTGCCTCTTTCTTTTATATAACTCCCACTCATTTGCATTTTTTCCCTGCAAAAATCGTCCAAATGCCTCTCTCTTCTCTTTCACTAATAATCTTACTTCTTCATCCGACCACTCACTACCCTTTCTAATCAACACACATCCCAAGATTCTCATGCCACAAGCATCTTTTGCGCAAGCCATCACTACTTCCCTAAATACATCCCATTCCTCCACCACTCCCCTTACCTCCTTTCTTCTCACCTTTTTCCATTCTGAACTTAGTCCCTCCTGGAACTTCCTCACACAAGTCTCCTTCCCAAGGTCACTAACTCTCACCACTCTCTTCACCCCAACATACTCTCTTCTTTTCTGAGAACCCCTGCAAATCTTCACCTTCGCCTCCACAAGATAATGATCAGACATCCCTCCAGTTGCACGTCTCAGCACATTAACATTCTAAGGTCTCTCTTTCGCGCGCCTATCAATTAACACGTAATCCAATAATGCTCTCTGGCTATCTCTCCTACTTACATACGTATACGTATGTACATCTCGCTTTTTACAGCAGGTATTCCCAATCACCAGTCCTTTTTCTGCACATAATCTACAAGCTCGTCACCATTTCCATTTACAACACTAAACACCCCATGTATACCAATTATTCCCTCAACTGCCACATTACTCTCCTTTGCATTCAAATCACCCATCACTAAAACCCTGTCTTGTGCATGAAAGCCACTAACACACTCATTCAGCTGCTCCCAAAACACTTGCCTCTCATGATCTTTCTTCTCATCCCCAGGTGCATATGCACCAATAATCACCCATCTCCCTCATTCTAATTTCAGTTTTACCCATATCAATCTAGAATCTACTTTCTTACATTCTTTCACATACTCCCAAAACTCCTGGTCATTCCCTTCCTCTTATCCTCTCACTTACCCCAGACTTTACTCACAAGAGGATATATATATATATATATATATATATATATATATATATATATATATATATATATATATATATATATGTAATTTTTTTTTGTCGCTGTCTCCCGCGTTTGCGAGGTAGCGCAAGGAAACAGACGAAAGAAATGGCCCAACCCACCCTTATACACATGTATATACATATGTCGCACACGCAAATATACATACCTACACAGCTTTCCATGGTTTACCCCAGACGCTTCACATGCCCTAATTCAATCCACTGACAGCACGTCAACCCCGGAATACCACATCGATCCAATTCACTCTATTCCTTGACCTCCTTTCACCCACCTGCATGTTCAGGCCCCGATCACACAAAATCTTTTTCACTCCATATCTCCACCTCCAATTTCGTCTCCCACTTCTCCTCGTTCCCTCCACCTCCGACACATATATCCTCTTGGTCAATCTTTCCTCACTAATTCTCTCCATGTGACCAAACCATTTCAAAACACCTTCTTCTGCTCTCTCAACCACGCTCTATTTATTTCCACACATCTCTCTTACCCTTACGTTACTTACTCGATCAAACCACCTCACACCACACAGTGTCCTCAAACATCTCGTTTCCAGCACATCCATCCTCATGCGCACAACTCTATCCATAGCCCACGCCTCGCAACCATACAACATTGTTAGAATCACTATTCCTTCAAACATACCAATATATATATATATATATATATATATATATATATATATATATATATATATATATATATATATATATATATATATATATATATATACATATATATATATATATATATATGTATATATATATGTATATATATATATATATATATATATATATATATATATATATATATATATATATATATATATATATATATATATATATATATATATATTTTTTTTTTTTTTTTTTTTATACTTCGTCGCTGTCTCCCGCGTTTGCGAGGTAGCGCAAGGAAACAGACGAAAGAAATGGCCCAACCCCCCCCCCCATACACATGTACATACACACGTCCACACACGCAAATATACATACCTACACAGCTTTCCATGGTTTACCCCGGACGCTTCACATGCCTTGATTCAATCCACTGACAGCACGTCAACCCCTGTATACCACATCGCTCCAATTCACTCTATTCCTTGCCCTCCTTTCACCCTCCTGCATGTTCAGGCCCCGATCACACAAAATCCTTTTCACTCCATCTTTCCACCTCCAATTTGGTCTCCCTCTTCTCCTCGTTCCCTCCACCTCCGACACATATATCCTCTTGGTCAATCTTTCCTCACTCATTCTCTCCATGTGCCCAAACCATTTCAAAACACCCTCTTCTGCTCTCTCAACCACGCTCTTTTTATTTCCACACATCTCTCTTACCCTTACGTTACTTACTCGATCAAACCACCTCACACCACACATTGTCCTCAAACATCTCATTTCCAGCACATCCATCCTCCTGCGCACAACTCTATCCATAGCCCACGCCTCGCAACCATACAACATTGTTGGAACCACTATTCCTTCAAACATACCCATTTTTGCTTTCCGAGATAATGTTCTCGACTTCCACACATTTTTCAAGGCTCCCAAAATTTTCGCCCCCTCCCCCACCCTATGATCCACTTCCGCTTCCATGGTTCCATCCGCTGACAGATCCACTCCCAGATATCTAAAACACTTCACTTCCTCCAGTTTTTCTCCATTCAAACTCACCTCCCAATTGACTTGACCCTCAACCCTACTGTACCTAATAACCTTGCTCTTATTCACATTTACTCTTAACTTTCTTCTTCCACACACTTTACCAAACTCAGTCACCAGCTTCTGCAGTTTCTCACATGAATCCGCCACCAGCGCTGTATCATCAGCGAACAACAACTGACTCACTTCCCAAGCTCTCTCATCCCCAACAGACTTCATACTTGCCCCTCTTTCCAAGACTCTTGCATTTACCTCCCTAACAACCCCATCCATAAACAAATTAAACAACCATGGAGACATCACACACCCCTGCCGCAAACCTACATTCACTGAGAACCAATCACTTTCCTCTCTTCCTACACGTACACATGCCTTACATCCTCGATAAAAACTTTTCACTGCTTCTAACAACTTGCCTCCCACACCATATATTCTTAATACCTTCCACAGAGCATCTCTGTCAACTCTATCATATGCCTTCTCCAGATCCATAAATGCTACATACAAATCCATTTGCTTTTCTAAGTATTTCTCACATACATTCTTCAAAGCAAACACCTGATCCACACATCCTCTACCACTTCTGAAACCGCACTGCTCTTCCCCAATCTGATGCTCTGTACATGCCTTCACCCTCTCAATCAGTACCCTCCCATATAATTTACCAGGAATACTCAACAAACTTATACCTCTGTAATTTGAGCACTCACTCTTATCCCCTTTGCCTTTGTACAATGGCACTATGCACGCATTCCGCCAATCCTCAGGCACCTCACCATGAGTCATACATACATTAAATAACCTCACCAACCAGTCAACAATACAGTCACCCCCTTTTTTAATAAATTCCACTGCAATACCATCCAAACCTGCTGCCTTGCCGGCTTTCATCTTCCGCAAAGCTTTTACTACCTCTTCTCTGTTTACCAAATCATTTTCCCTAACCCTCTCACTTTGCACACCACCTCAACCCAAACACCCTATATCTGCCACTCTGTCATCAGACACATTCAACAAACCTTCAAAATACTCATTCCATCTCCTTCTCACATCACCACTACTTGTTATCACCTCCCCATTTACGCCCTTCACTGAAGTTCCCATTTGCTCCCTTGTCTTACGCACCCTATTTACCTCCTTCCAGAACATCTTTTTATTCTCCCTAAAATTTACTGATAGTCTCTCACCCCAACTCTCATTTGCCCTTTTTTTCACCTCTTGCACCTTTCTCTTGACCTCCTGTCTCTTTCTTTTATACTTCTCCCACTCAATTGCATTTTTTCCCTGCAAAAATCGTCCAAATCCCTCTCTCTTCTCTTTCACTAATACTCTTACTTCTTCATCCCACCACTCACTACCCTTTCTAAACAGTCCACCTCCCACTCTTCTCATGCCACAAGCATTTTTTGCGCAATCCATCACTGATTCCCTAAATACATCCCATTCCTCCCCCACTCCCCTTACTTCCATTGTTCTCACCTTTTTCCATTCTGTACACAGTCTCTCCTGATACTTCCTCACACAGGTCTCCTTCCCAAGCTCACTTACTCTCACCACCTTCTTCACCCCAACATTCACTCTTCTTTTCTGAAAACCCATACTAATCTTCACCTTAGCCTCCACAAGATAATGATCAGACATCCCTCCAGTTGCACCTCTCAGCACATTGACATCCAAAAGTCTCTCTTTCGCACGCCTCTCAATTAACACGTAATCCAATAACGCTCTCTGGCCATCTCTCCTACTTACATAAGTATACTTATGTATATCTCGCTTTTTAAACCAGGTATTCCCAATCATCAGTCCTTTTTCAGCACATAAATCTACAAGCTCTTCACCATTTCCATTTACAACACTGAACACCCCATGCATACCAATTATTCCCTCAACTACCACATTACTCACCTTTGCATTCAAATCACCCATCACTATAACCCGGTCTCGTGCATCAAAACCGCTAACACACTCATTTAGCTGCTCCCAAAACACTTGCCTCTCATGATCTTTCTTCTCATGCCCAGGTGCATATGCACCAATAATCACCCACCTCTCTCCATCAACTTTCAATTTTACCCATATTAATCGAGAATTTACTTTCTTACATTCTATCACATACTCCCACAACTCCTGTTTCAGGAGTATTGCTACTCCTTCCCTTGCTCTTGTCCTCTCACTAACCCCTGACTTCACTCCCCAGACATTTCCAAACCACTCTTCCCCTTTACCCTTGAGCTTCGTTTCACTCAGAGCCAAAACATCCAGGTTCCTTTCCTCAAACATACTACCTATCTCTCCTTTTTTCACATCTTGGTTACATCCACACACATTTAGGCACCCCACTCTGAGCCTTCGAGGAGGATGAGCACTCCCCGCGTGACTCCTTCTTCTGTTTCCCATTTTAGAAAGTTAATACAAGGAGGGGAGGATTTCTGGCCCCCCGCTCCCGTCCCCTCTAGTCGCTTTCTACGACACGCGAGGAATACGTGGGAAGTATTCTTTCACCCCTATCCCCAGGGATAATATACATATATATATACACACACACACACACACATACACACACATACGCACATACACACACACACATACACATACATATATATACATATGAAAAATGTAAGAAACAATTTAGAAAACAAACTTTTAGCTTGAAATGAATGAAAAAATGAACGTCACATAATGGTTCAACCTCTGGCTATGGAAAAGGAACTGTACAATTTATTCACACAAACGTCAATAGCAGTTCTCATCAATTTCACCACTGACTCAATAAGCTTCAATGTCTAAGCTACATTTTTCTCCAACTTCACTATTTTCTTGTCAAAACACCATGCATGAAAACTATCACTCCAGTAACACAACTATAAACATTTACTCCCCCTTTAAAAAGTTCTGGGGAAGTCTGTCTCGATACACTGCGGCGAGGCGACGCGACGCTGACACAATCACTGTCACAATATCACTTCTGCCTCCTTCCAAGCGTTGTTTCAGGGAATAATATATATATATATATATATATATATATATATATATATATATATATATATATATATATATATATATATATATATATATATATATATATATATATATATATATATGTATATACATATATTTTTTTTTTTTATTATACTTTGTCGCTGTCTCCCGCGTTTGCGAGGTAGCGCAAGGAAACAGACGAAAGAAATGGCCCAACCCCCCCCCCCCCATACACATGTATATACATACGTCCACACACGCAAAAATACATAACTATACAACTTTCCATGGTTTACCCCAGACGCTTCACATGCCCTGCTTCAATCCACTGACAGCACGTCAACCCCGGTATACCACATCGCTCCAATTCACTCTATTCCTTGCCCTCCTTTCACCCTCCTGCATGTTCAGGCCCCGATCACACAAAATCTTTTTCACTCCATCTTTCCACCTCCAATTTGGTCTCCCTCTTCTCCTTGTTCCCTCCACCTCCGACACATATATCCTCTTGGTCAATCTTTCCTCACTCATCCTCTCCATGTGCCCAAACCACTTCAAAACACCCTCTTCTGCTCTCTCAACCACGCTCTTTTTATTTCCACACATCTCTCTTACCCTTACGTTACTCACTCGATCAAACCACCTCACACCACACATTGTCCTCAAACATCTCATTTCCAGCACATCTATCCTCCTGCGCACAACTCTATCCATAGCCCACGCCTCGCAACCATACAACATTGTTATATATATATATATATATATATATATATATATATATATATATATATATATATATATATATATATATATATATATATATACATATATATATATATATATATATATATATATATATATATATATATATATATATATATATATATATATATATATATATATATATATATATATATATATATATATATATATATGTATATACATATATATATATATATATATGTATATATATATATATATATATATATATATATATATATATATATATATATATATATATATATATATATATATATATATATATATATATATGTATATACATATATATATATATATATATATATATATATATATATATATATATATATATATATATATATATATATATATATATATATATATATATATGTGAGAAGGAGATGGAGTGAGTATGTTGAAGGTTTGTTGAATGTGTTTGATGATAGAGTGGCAGATATAGGGTGTTTTGGTCGAGGTGGTGTGCAAAGTGCGAGGGTTAGGGAGAATGATTTGGTAAACAGAGAAGAGGTAGTAAAAGCTTTGAGGAAGATGAAAGCTGGCAAGGCAGCAGGTTTGGATGGTATTGCAGTGGAATTTATTAAAAAAGGGGGTGACTGTATTGTTGACTGGTTGGTAAGGTTATTTAATGTATGTATGACTCATGGTGAGGTGCCTGAGGATTGGCGGAATGCGTGCTTAGTGCCATTGTACAAAGGCAAGGGGATAAGAGTGAGTGCTCAAGTTACAGAGGTATAAGTTTGTTGAGTATTCCTGGTAAATTATATTGGAGGGTATTAATTGAGAGGGTGAAGGCATGTACAGAGCATCAGATTGGGGAAGAGCAGTGTGGTTTCAGAAGTGGTAGAGGATGTGTGGATCAGGTGTTTGCTTTGAAGAATGTATGTGAGAAATACTTAGAAAAGCAAATGGATTTGTATGTAGCATTTATGGATCTGGAGAAGGCATATGATAAAGTTGATACATATGCTCAGTGCAAGGTATTAAGAATATATGGTGTGGGAAGCAAGTTGTTAGAAGCAGTAAAAAGTTTTTATCGAGGATGTAAGGCATGTGTACGTGTAGGAAGAGAGGAAAGTGATTGGTTCTCAGTGAATGTAGGTTTGCGGCAGGGGTGTGTGATGTCTCCATGGTTGTTTAATTTGTTTATGGATGGGGTTGTTAGGGAAGTGAATGCAAGAGTTTTGGAAAGAGGGGCAAGTATGAAGTCTGTTGGGGATGAAAGAGCTTGGGAAGTGAGTAAGTTGTTGTTCGCTGATGATACAGCGCTGGTGGCTGATTCATGTGAGAAATTGCAGAAGCTGGTGACTGAGTCTGGTAAAGTGTGTGAAAGAAGAAAGTTAAGAGTAAATGTGAATAAGAGCAAGGTTACTAGGTACAGTAGGGTTGAGGTTCAAGTCAATTGGGAGGTAAGTTTGAATGGAGAAAAACTGGAGGAAGTAAAGTGTTTTAGATATCTGGGAGTGGATCTGGCAGCGGATGGAAGTATGGAAGCGGAAGTGAATCATAGGGTGGGGGAGAGGACGAAAATTCTGGGAGCATTGAAGAATGTGTGGAAGTCGAGAACATTATCTCGGAATGCAAAAATGGGTATGTTTGAAGGAATGGTGGTTCCAAAAATGTTGTATGGTTCCGAGGCGTGGGCTATGGATAGAGTTGTGCGCAGGAGGGTGGATGTGCTGGAAATGAGATGTTTTAGGACAATGTGTGGTGTGAGGTGGTTTGATCGAGTAAGTAATGTAAGGGTAAGAGAGATGTGTGGAAATAAAAAGGGCGTGGTTGAGAGAGCAGAAGACGGTGTTTTAAAAAGTTTGGGAACATGGAGAGAATGAGTGAGGAAAGATTGACCAAGAGGATATATGTGTCGGAGGTGGAGGGAACGAGGAGAAGTGGGAGACCAAATTGGAGGTGGAAAGATGGAGTGAAAAAGATTTTGAGTGATCGGGGCCTGAGCATGCAGGAGGGTGAAAGGAGGGCAAGGAATAGAGTGAATTGATCTATGTGGTATACCGGGGTTGACGTGCTGTCAGTGGAATGAATCAGGGCATGTGAAGCGTCTGGGGTAAACCATGGAAAGCTGTGTAGGTATGTATATTTGCGTGTGTGGACGTGTATGTATATACATGTGTATGGGGGTGGGTTGGGCCATTTCTTTCGTCTGTTTCCTTGCGCTACCTCGCAAACGCGGGAGACAGCGACAAAAGCAAAATATATATATATATATATATATATATATATATATATATATATATATATATATATATATATATATATATATATATATATATATGCATATATATATATCTATTTATCTATTTAATTTGCACTGTCTCTGTCTCCCGCGTTTGCGAGGTAGCGCAAAGAAACATACGAAAGAAATGGCCCAACCCACCCACATACACGTGTATATACATACACGTCCACACAGGCAAATATACATATCTATACATCTCAATGTACACATATATATATATACACACACAGACATATACACATATACACATGTACATAATTCATACTGTCTGCTTTTATTTATTCCCATCGCCACCTCACCACACGTAGAATAACATCCCCCTCCCCCCTCATGTGTTCGAGGTAGCGCTAGGAGAAGACAACAAAGGCCCCATTCGTTCACACTCAGTCTCTCGCTGTCATGTAATAATGCCCGTAACCACAGCTCCCTTTCCACATCCAGGCCCCACACAACTTTCCATGGTTTACCCCAGACGCTTCACATGCCTTGATTCAATTCATTGACAGCACGTCGACCCCGGTATACCACATCGATCCAATTCACATTATTCCTTTCCCGCCTTTCACCCTCCTGCATGTTCAGGCCCCGATCACTCAACATCTTTTTCACTCCATCTTTCAACCTCCAATTTGTTCTCCCACGTCTCCTCGTTCCCTCCACCTTCGACACATATATTCTCTTGGTCAACCTTTCCTCTCTCATTCTCTCCATGTGCCCAACCATTTCAAAACACCCTCTTCTGCTCTCTCAACCACGCTCTTTTTATTTCCACACATCTCTCTTACCCTTACATTACTTTCTCGATCAAACCAACTCACACCACATATTGTCCTCAAACATTTCATGTCCAGCACATCCACCCTCCTGCGCACAACTCTATCCATAGCCCACGCCTCGCAACTATACAACATTGTTGGAACCACAATTCCTTAAAACATGCCTATTATTGCTCTCCGAGATAATGTTCTCGACTTCCAAACATTCTTTAAGGCTCCCAGGATTTTCGCCCCCTTCCGCACTCTGTGATTCACTTCCGCTTCCATGGTTCCATCTGCTGCCAGATCCACTCCCAGATATCTAAAACACTTTACTTCCTTCAGTTTCTCTCCATTCAAACTTACCTTCCAATTCATTTGACCCTCAACCCTACTGTATCTAATAACCTTGCTCTTATTCACATTTACTCTCAGCTTTCTTCCGTCCCACACTTCACCAGCTTCTGCAGTTTCTCACCCGAATCAGCCAGTTCAGAAGCTCTCTCATCCACAACAGACTGTATACTTGCCCCTCTTACCAAAACTCTTGCATTTACCCCATAACAATCCCATCCATAAAGAAATTAAACAACAATGGAGATATCACGCATCCCTGCTGTAAACCGATATTCACTGAGAACCAATCACTTTCCTCTCTACCTACTCGTACACAAGCCTTACATCCTCGATAAAAACTTTTCACTGCCTCTATCAACTTGCTTCCCATACCATATATTCTTAGAATCTTCCAGAGAGCATCAAACATCTCATTTCCAACACATCCACCCTCCTACGCACAACTCTATCCATAGCCCACGACTCACAACCATATAACATTGTTGGAACCACTATTCCTTCAAACATAGCCTATTTTTGCTTTCCGAGATAATGTTCCCGACTTCCACACATTCTTCAACGCTCCCAGAACTTTCGTCCCCTCTCCCACCCTATGATTCACTTCCGCTTCCATGGTTCCATCAGCTAATAAATCCTCTCCCAGATATCTAGAACACTTCTCTTCCTCCAGTTTTTCGCCATTCAAAGTTACCTTCCACTTGACTTGTCCCTTAACTTTACTGTACCTAATAACCTTGCTCTTATTCACATTTACTCTCAGCTTTCTTTTTTCAGGCACTTTGCCAAACTCAGTCACCAGCTTCTGCAGTTTCTCACATGAATCAGCCACCAGCGCTGTATCATCAGCGAACAACAACTGACTCACTTCCCAAACTCTCTCATTCACAACAGACTGCATACTTGCTCCTCTTTCCAGAACTCTTGCATTCACCTCATCCATAAGCAAATTAAACAACTATGGAGACATCAATCACCTCTCCCGTAAACCACCATTCAGTGAGAACAAATCATTTTCCTCTCTTCCGACACGTACACATATATAATATCCTCGATAAAAACTTTTCACTTCTTCCAACAACTTGCCCTCCACACCATATATTCTTAACACCTTCCACAGTGCATATCTATCAACTCTATCATATGCCTTTTCCAGATTCATAAATGCTACATAAAAATCCATTTGCTTTTCTAAGTATTTCTCACATACATTCTTCAAAGCAAACGCGTGATCCACACATCCTCTACCACTTCTGAAACCACACTGTTTTTCCCCAATCTGATGCTCTGTACATCACCCTCTCAATCAATACCTTCCGATATGATTTCCCAGGAATACTCAAGAAACTTATACCTCTGTAATTTGAGCACTCTCTTTTATCCCCTTTGCCTTTGTCAATGGCACTATACAAGCAGTCCTCCAATCCTCAGGCACCTCACCATGAATCATACATAATTAAATAACTTTGCCAACATCGAAACCCACCGCCTTGCCGGCTTTCATCTTCCGCAATGCTTTTAATACCTCTTATCTCTTTACTAAATCATTCTCCCTAACCATCTCACTTTGCACACCACTTCGACAAAAACACCCTATATCTGCCAATCTATCATCAAACTCATCCAACAAACCTTCAAAATGGTCACTACATCTCCTTCCCACATCACCATTACTTGTTATCACTTCCCCATTAGCCCCCTTCACTGAAGTTCCTATTTGTTCCCTTGTCTTACGCACTTTATTTACCTCTTTCCAAAACATCTTTTCATTCTCCCTAAAATTTAATGATACTCTCTCACCCCAACTCTCATTTGCCCTCTATTTCACCTCTTGCACCTTTCTCTTGACCTCCTGCCTCTTTCTTTCATACATCTCCCACTCATTTGCATTATTTCTCTGCAAAAATCGTCCAAATGCCTCTCTCTTCTCTTTCACTAGTACTCTTACTTCTTCATCACACCACTCCCTACCTTTTCTAATCTGCCCACCTCCCACACTTCCCATGCCACAAGCATCTTTTGCGGAAGCCATCATTGCTTCCCTAAATACATCCCATTCCTCCCCCATTCTGTACTCAGTCTTTTTCCATTCTGTACTCAGTCTCTCCTTGTACTTCCTCACACAAGTTTCCTTCCCAAGGTCACTTACTCTCACCACTCTCTTCACCCCAACATTCTCTCTTCTTTTCTGAAAACCTCTATAAATCTTCACTTCGCCTCCACAAGATAATTGTCAGACATCCCTCCAGTTGCACCTCTCAGCACATTAACGTCTTTCGCGTGCCTATCCATTAACACGTAATCCAATAACGCTCTGTGGCCATCTCTCCTACTTACATGCGTATACTTATATATATCCCTCTTTTTAAACCAGTTATTCCCAATCACCAGTCCTCTTTCAGCACATAAATCTACAAGCTCTTCACCATTTTCATTATCAACACTGAACACCCCATGTACACGAATAAGTCCTTCAACTGCCACATTACATATATATATATATATATATATATATATATATATATATATATATATATATATATATATATATATATATATATATATATATATATATATATATATATTTTTTTTTTTTTTTTCTTTTTTTTTTTTTTTTTTTGCTTTGTCGCTGTCTCCCGCGTTTGCGAGGTAGCGGAAGGAAACAGACGAAAGAAATGGCCTAACTCACCCCTATAAATAATGTACACACACACACGCCCACACACGCAAATATACATACCTATACATCTCAATGTACACATATATATACACACACAGACCTATACATATATACCCATGCACACAATTCACACTGTCTGCCCCTATTCATTCCCATCGCCACCTCGCCACACATGGAATACCATCCCCCTCCCCCCTCCTGTGTGCGAGGTAGCACTAGGAAAGGACAACAAAGGCCTCATTCGTTCACACTCAGTCTCCAGCTGTCACGCAATAATGCCCGAAACCACAGCTCCCTTTCCACATCCAGGCCCCACACAACTTTCCATGGTTTACCCCAGACGCTTCACATGCCCTGATTCAATCCACTGACAGCACGTCAACCCCGGTATACCACATCGATCCAATTCACTCTATTCCTTGCCCGACTTTCACCCTCCTGCATGTTCAGGCCCCGATCACACAAAATCTTTTTCACTCCATCTTTCCACCTCCAATTTGGTCTCCCACTTCTCCTCGTTCCCTCCACCTCCGACACACACATATATATATATATTTTTTTTTTTTCATACTATTAGCCATTTCCCGCGATAGCGAGGTAGCGTTAAGAACAGAGGACTGGGCCTTTGAGGGAATATCCTCACCTGGCCCTCTTCCCTGTTCCTTCTTTTGGAAAATTAAAAAAAAAAAAAAAAAAAAACGAGAGGGGAGGATATCCAGCCCCCCGCTCCCTTCCCTTTTAGGCGCCTTCTACGACACGCAGGAAATACGTGGGAAGCATTCTTTCTCCCCTATCCCCAGGGATAAACACTTATATATATATATATATATATATATATATATATATATATATATATATATATATATATATATATATATATATATATATATATATATATATATATATATATATATATATATATATATATATATATATATATATATATATATATATATATATATATTTACATATATATATATATATATATATATATATATATATATATATATATATATATATCTTTTTCTTCTTTCATACTATTCGCCATTTCCCGCATTAGCAAGGTAGCGTTAAGAACAGAGGACTGGGCCTTTGAGGGAATATCCTCAACTGGCCCCCTTCTCTGTTCCTTCTTTGGGAAAAATAAAAAACAAGAGGGGAGGATTTCCAGCCCCCCGCTCCCTTCCCTTTTAGTCGCCTTCTACGACATGCAGGGAATACATGGGAAGTATTCTTTCTCCACTATCCCCAGGGATATATATATATATATATATATATATATATATATATATATATATATATATATATATATATATATATATATATATATATATATATATATATATATATATATATATATATATATATATAAATTGTTTATTACATTTTTCATATGTATATATATGTATGTGTGTGTGTGTGTATATGTGCGTATGTATGTGTATGTGTGTGTATGTGTATATGTATATATATATGTATATTATCCCTGGGGATATGGGTGAAAGAATACTTCCCACGTATCCCTCGCGTGTCGTAGAAAGCGACTAGAGGGGACGGGAGCGGGGGGCCAGAAATCCTCCCCTCCTTGTATCAACTTTCCAAAATGGGAAACAGAAGAAGGAGTCACGCGGGGAGTGCTCATCCTCCTCGAAGGCTCAGATGGGGGGGCCTAAATGTGTGTGGATGTAACCAAGATGTGAAAAAAGGAGAGATAGGTAGTATGTTTGAGGAAAGGAACCTTGATGTTTTGGCTCTGAGTGAAACGAAGCTCAAGGGTAAAGGGGAAGAGTGGTTTGGGAAAGTCTGGGGAGTAAAGTCAGGGGTTAGTGAGAGGACAAGAGCAAGGGAAGGAGTAGCAATACTCCTGAAACAGGAGTTGTGGGAGTATGTGATAGAATGTAAGAAAGTAAATTCTCGATTAATATGGGTAAAACTGAAAGTTCATGGAGAGGGGTAGGTGGGTGATTATTGGTGCATATGCACCTGGGCATGAGAAGAAAGATCAAGAGAGGCAAGTGTTTTGGGAGCAGCTGAATGAGTGTGTTAGTGGTTTTGATGCACGAGACCGGGTTATAGTGATGGGTGATTTGAATGCAAAGGTGAGTAATGTGGCAGTTGAGGGAATAATTGGTATGCATGGGGTGTTCAGTGTTGTAAATGGAAATGGTCAAGAGCTTGTAGATTTATGTGCTGAAAAAAGGACTGATGATTGGGAATACCTGGTTTAAAAAGCGAGATATACATAAGTATACTTATGTAAGTAGGAGAGATGGCCAGAGAGCGTTATTGGATTACGTGTTAATTGACAGGCGTGCGAAAGAGAGACTTTTGGATGTTAATGTGCTGAGAGGTGCAACTGGAGGGATGTCTGATCATTATCTTGTGGAGGCTAAGGTGAAGATTTATATGGGTTTTCAGAAAAGAAGAGTGAATGTTGGGGTGAAGAGGGTGGTGAGAGTAAGTGAGCTTGGGAAGGAGACCTGTGTGAGGAAGTACCAGGAGAGACTGAGTACAGAATGGAAAAAGGTGAGAACAATGGAAGTAAGGGGAGTGGGGGAGGAATGGGATGTATTTAGGGAATCAGTGATGGATTGCGCAAAAGATGCTTGTGGCATGAGAAGAGTGGGAGGTGGGTTGATTAGAAAGGGTAGTGAGTGGTGGGATGAAGAAGTAAGAGTATTAGTGAAAGAAAGAGAGAGGCATTTGGACGATTTTTGCAGGGAAAAAATGCAATTGAGTGGGAGATGTATAAAAGAAAGAGACAGGAGGTCAAGAGAAAGGTGCAAGAGGTGAAAAAAGGGCAAATGAGAGTTGGGGTGAGAGAGTATCATTAAATTTTAGGGAGAATAAAAAGATGTTCTGGAAGGAGGTAAATAAAGTGCGTAAGACAAGGGAGCAAATGGGAACTTCAGTGAAGGGCGCAAATGGGGAGGTGATAACAAGTAGTGGTGATGTGAGAAGGAGATGGAGTGAGTATTTTGAAGGTTTGTTGAATGTGTTTGATGATAGAGTGGCAGATATAGGGTGTTTTGGTCGAGGTGGTGTGCAAAGTGAGAGGGTTAGGGAAAATGATTTGGTAAACAGAGAAGAGGTAGTGAAAGCTTTGCGGAAGATGAAAGCCGGCAAGGCAGCAGGTTTGGATGGTATTGCAGTGGAATTTATTAAAAAAGGGGGTGACTGTATTGTTGACTGGTTGGTAAGGTTATTTAATGTATGTATGACTCATGGTGAGGTGCCTGAGGATTGGCGGAATGCGTGCATAGTGCCATTGTACAAAGGCAAAGGGGATAAGAGTGAGTGCTCAAATTACAGAGGTATAAGTTTGTTGAGTATTCCTGGTAAATTATATGGGAGGGTATTGATTGAGAGGGTGAAGGCATGTACAGAGCATCAGATTGGGGAAGAGCAGTGTGGTTTCAGAAGTGGTAGAGGATGTGTGGATCAGGTGTTTGCTTTGAAGAATGTATGTGAGAAATACTTAGAAAAGCAAATGGATTTGTATGTAGCATTTATGGATCTGGAGAAGGCATATGATAGAGTTGATAGAGATGCTCTGTGGAAGGTATTAAGAATATATGGTGTGGGAGGAAAGTTGTTAGAAGCAGTGAAAAGTTTTTATCGAGGATGTAAGGCATGTGTACGTGTAGGAAGAGAGGAAAGTGATTGGTTCTCAGTGAATGTAGGTTTGCGGCAGGGGTGTGTGATGTCTCCATGATTGTTTAATTTGTTTTTGGATGGGGTTGTTAGGGAGGTAAATGCAAGAGTTTTGGAAAGAGGGGCAAGTATGAAGTCTGTTGGGGATGAGAGAGCTTGGGAAGTGAGTCAGTTGTTATTCGCTGATGATACAGCGCTGGTGGCTGATTCATGTGAGAAACTGCAGAAGCTGGTGACTGAGTTTGGTAAAGTGTGTGGAAGAAGAAAGTTAAGAGTAAATGTGAATAAGAGCAAGGTTATTAGGTACAGTAGGGTTGAGGGTCAAGTCAATTGGGAGGTGAGTTTGAATGGAGAAAAACTGGAGGAAGTGAAGTGTTTTAGATATCTGGGAGTGGATCTGGCAGCGGATGGAACCATGGAAGCGGAAGTGGATCATAGGGTGGGGGAGGGGGCGAAAATTCTGGGGGCCTTGAAGAATGTGTGGAAGTCGAGAACATTATCTCGGAAAGCAAAAATGGGTATGTTTGAAGGAATAGTGGTTCCAACAATGTTGTATGGTTGCGAGGCGTGGGCTATGGATAGAGTTGTGCGCAGGAGGATGGATGTGTTGGAAATGAGATGTTTGAGGACAATGTGTGGTGTGAGGTGGTTTGATCGAGTGAGTAACGTAAGGGTAAGAGAGATGTGTGGAAATAAAAAGAGCGTGGTTGAGAGAGCAGAAGAGGGTGTTTTGAAGTGGTTTGGGCACATGGAGAGAATGAGTGAGGAAAGATTGACCAAGAGGATATATGTGTCGGAGGTGGAGGGAACGAGGAGAAGAGGGAGACCAAATTGGAGGTGGAAAGATGGAGTGAAAAAGATTTTGTGTGATCGGGGCCTGAACATGCAGGAGGGTGAAAGGAGGGCAAGGAATAGAGTGAATTGGAGCGATGTGGTATACCGGGGTTGACGTGCTGTCAGTGGATTGAATCAAGGCATGTGAAGCGTCTGGGGTAAACCATGGAAAGCTGTGTAGGTATGTATATTTGCGTGTGTGGACGTATGTATATACATGTGTATGGGGGGGGGGTTGGGCCATTTCTTTCGTCTGTTTCCTTGCGCTACCTCGCAAACGCGGGAGACAGCGACAAAGTATAATAAAAAAAAAAAAAAAAATATATATATATATATATATATATATATATATATATATATATATATATATATATATATATATATATATATATATATATATATATATTTATTATTTATCTATTTTGCTTTGTCGATGTCTCCCGCGTTTGCGAGATAGCGTAAGGAAACAGACGAAAGAAATGGCACAACCCACCCCCATACACTTGTATATACATACACGTCCACAGGCGGAAATATACATACCCATACATCTCAATGTACGCATATATATACACACACACAGACACATACATATATACACATGCACACAATTCACACTGTCTGCCTTTATTCATTCCCATCGCCACCTCGCCACACATGGAATAACATCACCCTCCCCCTCATATGTGCGAGGTAGCGCTAGGAAAAGACAACAAAGGCCACATTCGTTCACACTTAGTCTCTAGCTGTTATGCAATAATGCCAGAAACCACAGCTCCCTTTCCACATCCAGGCCCCACAGAACTTTCCATGGTTTACCCCAGACGCTTCACATGCCCTGATTCAATCCATTGACAGCACGTTGACCCCGGTATACCACATCGATCCAATTCACTCCATTCCTTGCCCGCCTTTCACCCTCCTGAATGTTCAGGCCCCGATCACTCAAAATCTTTTTCACTCCATCTTTCCACCTCCAAATTGGCGTCCTCGTTTCCTGCACCTCCGACACATATATCCTCTTGGTCAATCTTTCCTCACTTATTCTCTCCATGTGCCCAAACCATTTCAAAAACACCCTCTTCTGCCCTCTCAACCACGCTCTTTTTATTTCCACACATCTCTCTTACCCTTACATTACTTATATATATATATACATATATATATATATATATATATATATATATATATATATATATATATATATATATATATATATATATATATATATATATATATATATATATATATATATATATATATAACCCTCATATAGTAGTAGAAGACTTCAAAAGTCCGAACATAAACTGGAACACGTTGACAGTTGACCGAGAGGGAACAAGGGTAGACATTTTTCTAGAATAGGTAATTTACAAACCAACTAGTAGAAAAGCATTCTTGAACTTGTCCTCACCAGTGACACAGACTTAATCAACTCTTGCGAAGTAAGGTGAGAGTTTTTGAAACTGCGATCACTGTTTGACTAGATTAGAGATGATTATAGATCATGAAGTGAATGACAACAAATTCTCGATCTCAGATTATAGTCGAGCAAATTTTGATAACATTAGTCATGAAATATGCAGCATCAATTAGACGAAATTTCTTGACGTTTACACAGTAGAGGAAATTTGGAATATTTCTAAGCACAGACTTCACGAATTACAAAGACAACTTGCAATATTTCAAAACCATCATTGATGAGAGAAAGAATAGAAGTATTAGTTAGCCAAAAGAGGAAAACACATAAGAAATTCAAATCAGTCGGAACCGATGAAAATCGCCAGTAATTATTCAAAATCCAAAGAGAGTGTAAGTAGGTCATAAGACAGTAAACGTGTGGAAGAAAATATAAAAACCTTGAAACTTAAAAATAAAACTAAGGAATTCTTCAAATATATAAGATAATGGAAGACAATAAGAGTAGGCGTTGGACCATTACGAAACGAACATGACACACTAACTACTGACGACAAGGAAATTGCTACCATACTAAATCATTCTTTCAACTCCGTATTCACAATTAAAGAAACATCTCGAATACCGCAACCAATGAAAATGTTTCAACGATTTGTTGAAGAAGAGTTGAAGTTTAGAGAAATAAAGAGCTCTGAAGTACTTGAATACCTGGACCAATTAAATCCTACCAAAATCAACGGCCCACATAACTTAGCTCCAAGATTCTTTAAGGTCAGAAGATAGCTAATATACCACATAACAAAAATATTCAACAAACCTCTATCGGATGGTCAGGCGCCAACTGCCTGGAAACTAGCAAATGTTACTCCTATATACAAACAAGGCATCAAATAAATGTACCTTGAACTACAGCCCAATTAGCCTTATGTCAGTTAGGTAAAATGATGGAAAATAACAAAAACGAGATAAAATTGTCACGTTTCTAGAACACAAAATCTATCAGACAATCAACACGGTTTCTGCAACAGAAGATCCTGCCTGACGAATTTGCTGTAATTTTTAATGTTATTTATCAGAATTGGGACGAAAAATGTCGTGTGGTGTAGTATATTTAGATTTCCAAATGGCTTTTGATAGAGTACCTTACATAAACTCAAAACACATGGAATTGGTGAAGAACTCTGTACATGCATCAGAGACTGGCTTACCTGATGAAAGCAGCGTGTAGTATTAAACGGCGAAGCCTCAACTTGGCTAGACGTAACGAGTGGTGTGCCACAGGGGTCGGTTCTAGGCCCAATACTTTTCATAATATTCATTAATGACCTACAACTCGGTCTCAAGATCTCAAAGTCTGCTGACGATACCAAACTAGGAGGTAGAGCTGTAAACAGGTGGGACTGTGAAATGATTCAAAGAGATCGTATCTTACTAGCAGAGTGGTCAGACAGATGGTAAATGAAGCTCGATGTAAACAAGAGCACATTGGAGATAAGAATATACTTTACGACTATAAACTATTCGGAAACTCTCTAACTAAAGTAAAGAAAAAAAAGAAATTGGAGTTGTCATTAGCAGCAATCTGACATGCATTAAACAGTGTCAAGCAGCAAGTCAAAAAAAAAAAGGCAACCAAATGTTAGGTTTGATAGCCAGGAACATAGATCATAAGACACCAGAACCAATCCTCACACTTATGTATAATTCTTTAGTAAGGCCACACCTTGAATATGCAATCCAGTTTTGGTCCCCAAACCATGTATAAAACGAGAAAAAAATTAGAGCAAGTACAAAGACGTGCGACAAAATTCGATGAAGTAATTCACGAAATTCTTTTCGAAATCCGAGAAAATACGGTTATTAAAACAAATTAAATAAAACGCAAAGCTAAAAGTTGTAGTACGGATTTGGATAAAAGCTTTTTTTCCTATAGGTGTGTTGAGCACTGGAATAGGTTACCGTCTAACGTAGTGAATGATAAGGCCATAAATACCTTCAAAAGACGTTTAGGTATATTCTGAGAAGCACGCCAGAAATTAACTGTATAAGCGACAGCGGTTATAGGGACACTAGAAGGCTAAGTTGCAGCAGCGGAGAGTCGATGATAGCTTAAAAAAAACTGCTGAGTGAATTTACATTTTCTTGACATATTAGAATCCTGTTTTTTCTCCTTTTTTTTTTCTTTAACAGACAACCCATTTGTGGGCCAACGAGGCCTCATATTCTCTACCTTTCTTATGTAAACTCATCTTCCAGCGGCAATTCTTACTGGAGACGTATGCCTGGTGTTGGTGCCCTCAGCTTCCAGCAGCACCTCCCACTGAAGACGCATGCTTGGTTTTGCAGCCCAAACCTGCATTTGGCTCCTCCCACTCTGCTCGAGTTATAACAGAAGCTGGCGCAGTAGTGAGGGGTACAGGAAGTGACCAGCTCTGGTACACTTCACAGTTGCCTTGACTACAACACCAGGTGGTGGCCTGACGCTCCTCACACTAACAGGTAAGGCGGAACCGGTGCACCTTGCTGACAAGTCTCGTAAACAATCGTAACGATACAAAGACATTTGAGTTTAGTAAAATAACAATATATATATATATATATATATATATATATATATATATATATATATATATATATATATATATATATATATATATATATATATATATATATACTTAACTGTCGTCTCCCGCGTAAGCGAGGTAGCGCAAGGAAACAGACGAGGAATGGCCCAACCCACCCACATACACATGTATATACATAAATGCCCACAAAGTACATATGCATACATATACATTTCAATGTTATTTATCTATTTATTATACTTAATCGCTGTCTCCCGCGCCAGCGAGGTATCGCAAGTAAGTAGACAAAAGAATGACCCAACCCACCCACGTACATATGTATATACATAAATGCCCAAACACGCACATATACATACCTATACATTTCAAAGTATACATACATATACATACACACACATATACATATATACACACGCACATATTCAAACTTGCTGCCTTCATCCACTCTAGTCGCCACCCCGCCAAACTTGATATGGCAGCCCCCTCCCCCCTCGCGCGTTCTCAAGGTAGCGCTATGAAAAGACAACAAAAGCCACATTCGTTCACACTCATTCTCTGGCTATTATATATAATGCACCGAAACCACATCTCCTTCTCTACATCCAGGCCCCACAAAAATTTCCCTGGTTTACCCCAAGACGCTTCACATGCCCTGGTTTAATCCACTGACAGCACGTCGACTACGCTATGCCACAACGTTCCAATTTACTCTATTCCTTGGACGCCTTTCACCCTTCTCTATGTTCTTTCCCCAATCACTTAAAATCTTTTTCACTCCATCCTTCCACCTCCAATTTGGTCTCCTACTTGTTCCCTCTACTTCTGACACAAATATCCTCTTTGCTATCTTTCCTCACTCATTCTCTCCATGTAACCAAACCATTTCAATACACCTTCTTCTGCTCTCTCAACATCACCCTTTTTATTGCCACACATCTCTTACTCTTTCATTACTTAATCGATCAAACCACCTCACACCACACACTGTCCTCAAACATTTCATTTCCAACTCATCCACCCTCCTCCGCACAACCCTATCTATAGCCTATGCCTCGCAACAATATTACATTGTTGGAACCACTAATCCTTCAAACATACCCATTTTGCTCTCCGAGATAATGTTCTCACCTTCCACATTCTTCAACGCTCCCAGAACCTTAGCCCCCTCCCCTACCCTGTGACTTACTTCGTCTTCCATGGCTCCATCCGCAGCTAAATCCACTCCCAGATTTCTAGAACACTTAACTTCCTCCACTTTTTCTCAATTCAAACTTACCTCCCAGTGAACTTGTCCCTCAAGCCTACTGAATCTAATAGCCTTGCTCTTATTCATATTTACTTTCAGCTTTCTTTTTTCACACTTTACCAAACTCATTCACCAACTTCTGCAGTTTCTCACCCGAAGTAACCACCAGTGGTTTATCATCAGCGAACAACAAATGATTCATTTCCCAAGCCCTCTCATCCACAACAGACTGCATACTTGTCCCTCTCTCTAAAACTCTTGCATTCACCCCTCTAACCACCCCATCCATAAACAAATTAACAAGCATGGAGACATTACGCACCCCTGCCGCAAACCGACATTCACTGGGAACTAATCACTTTCCTTTCTTCCTACTCGTATACATGCCTTATATCCTTGGTAAAAACTTCTCACTGCTTCTAGCAACTTACTTCCCACACCATATGTTCTTAATACCTTCCACAAAGCATCTCTATCAACCCTATCATATGCCTTCTCCAGATCCATAAATGCTATATACAAATCCTGTTCTTTTAAGTATTTCTCACATACATTCTTCAAAGGAAACGCCTAATCCACACATCCTCTACCACTTCTGAAACCACACAGCTCTTCCCTATTCTGATGCTCTGTACATGCTTTTATCCTCTCAATCAGTACCCTACCAAATGATTTCCCAGGAATACTCAACAAACTTATACCTATGAAATTGTAACACTCACCTTATCCCATTTGCCTTTGTGCAATGGCACTATGCATGCATTCCGCCAATCCTCAGGCACTTCACCATGAACCATACATACATTGAATATCCTTTCCAACCAGTCAACAACACAGTCACCCGCCTTTTTGATAAATTTCACCGCAATACCATCCAAACCCACCGCCTTGCCGGCTTTCATCTTCCGAAAAGCTTTCACTACCTACCTCCTCACTGTTCACCAAACCATCTTCTCTGACCCTCTCACTTTGAACACCACCTCGACCAAAACACCCTATATCTGCCACTTTATCATCAAACACATTCAACAAACCTTCAAAATACACACTCCATCTCCTCACTTCACCATTACTTGTTATTACCTTCCCGTTAGCCCCCTTCACCGCTGTTCCCATTTGTTCTCTTGTCTTACGCACTGTATTTACCTCTTTCCAAAACATCTTTATATTCTTCCTAAAATATAATGATACTCTCTCATCCCAACTCTCATTTGCCCTCTTTTTCACCTCTTGCACCTTTTTCTTAGCATTCTACCTGTTTATTCTATACATTTTCCATTCATTTGCACTACTTCCCAGCAAAAATCGTCCAAACGCCTCTCTCATCTCTTTCACTAACAATCTTACTTTATCTCACTACTCACTACCCTTTCTAATCTGCCCACCTCCCACCTTTCTCATGCCACAGGTATCTTTTGCACAAGTCATCCCTGCTTCCCTACGTCATCTGCTCTCACCTTTTGCCATCCTGCACTCAATCTCTCCTGGTACTTCCTCACACAAGTCTCCTTACTTTTCTGAAAACTTCTACATATCTTCACCTTCGCCTCCACAAGATAATGATCAGACATTCTTCCAGTTGCACCTCTCAGCACATTAACATCCAAAAGTCTCTCTTTCTCGCGCCTATAAATCAACTCGCAATCCATTAACGGTCTCTGGCCATCTTTCCTACTTACATACGTATGTTTATGTGTTTCAACGTATATATACAAACACATATACAGACATATACATATATACACATGTACAGTCTATGCTTGCTGCCCCTATCCACTCCTGTCGATACACCGCCAAACACGAAACAGCATAACCCCCTACCCACCACCACAACCACCACCATTCCAGCGAGGTAGCGCCAGGAAAAGACAACAAAGGTCACATTCGTTCACACTCAGTCTCTAGCTGCTATGTGTAATATACCAAAAACACAGCTCCTTTTCCACTTTCAGGGCCCACAAAACTTTTCATGGTTTACCCCAGGCGCTTCACATGCCCTCATTCAGCACGTCGACACCAGTATACCACATCGTTAAAATCAACTCTATTCCTTGCACGCCTTTCACCCACTTGTATATTCAGGCCATGATCGCTCAAAATCATTTTCACTCCATCCTTCCACTTTATATTTGGTCTCCCGCTTCTCCTTGTTTCCTCCACCTCTGACACATATATCCACTTTGTCAATCTTTCCTCATTCCATCTCTCTACATGTCCAAACCATTTCAGCACCCAATCTCCTGCTCTCTCAGCCACACTCTTTTATCACTTACTCGATTAAACCACCTTACATCACACATTGTTCTCAAACATTTCATTTCCAACACATCCTTATAGATAAGGGAGAAAGAATACTTTCCACGTATTCCCTGGGAGTGTAGCAGAAATCGACTGAAATTTTTGAAATGGGAAACAGAAGAAGGAGTTATGCGGGGAGTGCTCATCCTCCTCGAAGGCTCAGATTGGGGTGTCGATGTAACCAAAATGAGAAAAAAGGAAAGGTAGGTAGTATGTATGAGGAAAGAAACCTAGATATTTTGGCACTGAGTGAAACGAAGCTCAAGAGTAAAGGAGACTAGTGGTTTGGGAATGTCGTGGTAATAAAGTCATGGATTGGTGAGAGGACAAGAACAAAGGAAGAAGTAGCACTTTTCCTCTAGCAGGAGTTGTTGGAGTATGTGATAGAGTATAAGAAAGTATAATCTAAGTTGATATAGGTAAAACTGAAAGTAGATGGAGAGAGATGGGTGATTATTGGTGCCTATGCACCTGTTCATAAGAAGAATCATGAGAAGAAAGTGTTTAGGGAGCAGCAGAGTGAGTGTGATGGCAGCTTTGATGCGCGAGACCGGGCTAAAGTGATGAGTGATTTGAATGCAAAGGTGAGTTATTTGGCAGTTAAGGTTGTAATTAGTGTACATGGGTGTTCTGTGTTGTAAATAGATTTGGTGAAGAGCTTGTGGATTTTTGTGCTGAAAATAGACTGGTAATTGGGAATACCTGGCTTAAGGAGAGAGATATGCATATGTATACGTATATAAGTAGGAGAGGTGGCAAGAGAACGTTGTTGGATTCAGTGATTATTGATAGGCGTGTGAAAGAGAGACTTTTGGATGTTAATGTGCTGACAGGGACAGCTGGAGGAATGTCTGATCACTATGTTATGGAGGCGAAGATGAAGATTTTTAGAGGTTTTCAGAAAAGATTTGAATGCAAAGATTTGAATGCAAAGGTGAGTAATGTGGCAGTTGAGGGAATAATTGGTGTGAATGGGGTGTTCAGTGTTGTAAATGGAAATGGTGAAGAGCTTGTAGATTTATGTGCTGAAAAAGGACTGGTGACTGGAAATGCCGGGTATGAAAAGAGGAATATACATAAGTATACATATGTAAGTAGGAGAGATGGCCAGAGGGCGGTATTGGATTACGTGTTTATTGATAGGTGCTCGAAAGAGAGAGTTTTGGATGTTAATGTGCTGAGAGGTGCAACTGGAGAGATATCGGATCATTATCTTGTGAAGGCGAGGGTGAAGATTTCAAGAAGTTTTCAGAAAAGAAGAGAGAATGATTGGGTGAAGAAATTGGTTAGAGTATGTGAGCTTGGGAAGGAGACTTGTGTGAAAAGTACCAGGAGAGAATGAGTACAAAATGGAAAAAGGTGAGAACAAAGGACAAAAGGGGAATGGGAGAGGAATATGATATATTTAAGGAAGTAGTGATGGCTTGCGCAAAAGATGCTTGTGGCATGAGAGGCGTGGGAGGTGGACAGCTTAGAAAGGGTAGTGAGTGGCTGGATGAAGAAGTAGGATTATTAGTGAAAGAAAACAGAGAGGCATTTGGACGATTTTTGCAGGGAAATAATGCAAATGACTGGGAGATGTATAAGATCTCCCAGTCATTTGCATTAAGGTCATTTGTTGGAGGTCAAGAGGAAGGTGCAGGAGGTGAAAAAGAAGGCAAATGAGAGTTCTGGTGAGAGAGTATTATTAAATATCAGAGAGACTAAAAAGATGTTTTGGAAGGAGGTAAATAAAGTGCGTAAGACAAGGAAACAAATGGGAACTCCAGTGAAGGAGTCAAATGGGGAGGTGATAAAAAGTCGTGGTGATGTGGGAAGGAGATGGAGTGAGTATTTTGAAGGTTTGTTGAATGTGTTTGATGATACACTGGCAGATATAGGGTGTTTTGGTCGAGGTGGTGTGCAAAGTGAGAGGGTTAGGGAGAATGATTTGGTAAACAGAGAAGAGGTAGTAAAAGCTTTGCGGAAGATGAAAGCCGGCAAGGCAGCGGGTTTGGATGATATTGCAGCGGAATTTAATAAAAAAGGGGAGTGGCTGTATTGTTGACTGGTTGGTAAGGTTATTTAATGTATGTATGACGCATGGTGAGGTGACTAAGGATTGGCAGAATTCTTGCATAGTGCCGTTGTACAAAGGCAAAGGGGATAAAAGTGAGAGCTCAAATTACAGAGGTATAAGATTGTTGAATATTCCTGGGAAATTATATGGAAGGGTATTGATTGAGAGGGTGAAGGCATGCACAGAGAATCAGATTGGGGAAGAGCAGTGTGGTTTCAGAAGTGGTAGAGGATGTGTGGACCAGGTGTTTGCTTTGAAGAATGTATGTGAGAAATACTTAGAAAAGCAAATGGACTTGTATGTAGCATTTATGGATTTGGAGAAGGCATATGATAGAGTTGATAGAGATGCTCTGTGAAAGGTATTAAGAATAGATTGTGTGGGAAGCGAGTTGTTGGAAGCAGTGAAAAGTTTTTACCGAGGATGTAAGGCATGTATATGTGTAGGAATAGAGGAAAGTGATTGGTTCTCAGAGAATGTAGGTTTGCGGCAGGGGTGTGTTATGTCTCCATGGTTGTTTAATTTGTTTATGGATGGGGTTGTTAGGGAGGTGAATGCAAGAATTTTGAAAAGAGGGGCAAGTATGCAGTCTGTTGTAGATGAAAGAGCTTGGGAAGTGAGTCAGTTGTTCGCTGGTGCTACAGCGCTTGAGGCTGATTCATGTGAGAAACTGCAGAAGCTGGTGACTGAGTTTGGTAAAGTGTGTGAAAGAAGAAAGCTGAGAGTAAATGTGAAAAAGAGCAAGGCTATTATGTACAGTAGGGTTGAGGGACAAGTCAACTGGGAGGTAAGTTTTAATGGAGAAAAACTGGAGAAAGTGAAGTGTTTTAGAAATCTGGGAGTGGATTTGGCAGCGGGTGGAACCATGGAAGCGGAAGTGAATCATAGGGTGGGGGAGGGGGCGAAAGTGCTGGGAGCATTGACGAATATGTGGAAGTCGAGAACATTATCTCGGAAAGCAAAAACGGGTATGTTTGAAGGAATAGTGCTTCCAACAATGTTATATGGCTGCAAAGCATGGGCTATGGATAGATTTGTGCGGAGGTGGGTGCATGTGCTGGAAATGAGATGTTTGAGGACAATATTTGGTGTGAGGTGGTTTGATGGAGTAAGTAATAATAAGGTAAGAGATATGTGTGGTAATGAAAAGAGTATGGTTGAGAGAGCAGAAGAGGGTGTTTTGAAATGGTTTGGTCACATGGAGAGAATGAGTGAGGAGAGATCGACCAAGACATTATATGTGTCAGATGTGGAGGGAAAGAGAAGTATGAGAACAAATTGGAAGGGGAAAGATGGAGTAAAAAAGATTTCGAGTGATCGGGGCCTGAACATGCAGGAGGGCGAAAGGCGTGCAAGGAATCGAGTGAATTGGAACGATGTGGTATACCGGGGCCGACGTGCTGTCAATAGATGGAACGAGGGCATGTGAAGCGTCTGGGGTAAACCATGGAAGGTTCTGTGTGGCATAGATGTGGAAAGAGAGCTCTGGTTTCGGTGGATTATTACATGACAGTTAGAGACTGAGTGTGAACGAATTTGGCCTTTGTTATCATTACT
>NC_092237.1:31571978-31581040 GCF_036320965.1 Panulirus ornatus
ATGAGAAGCGTGGGAGGTGGGCAGATTAGAAAGGGTAGTGAGTGGTGGGATGAAGAAGTAAGATTATTAGTGAAAGAGAAGTGAGAGGCATTTGGACCATTTTTGCAGAGAAAAAATGCAAATGAGTCCGAGATGTATAAAAGAAAGAGGCAAGAGGTCAAGAGAAAGGTGTAAGAAGTGAAAAAGAGGGCAAATGAGAGTTGTGGTGAGAGGGTATCATTAAATTTTAGTGAGAATAAATAGATGTTTTGGAATGAGTTAAATAAAGTGCGTAAGACAAGGGAGGAAATGGGAACTTCATTGAAGGGGTCTAATGGGGAGGTGATAACAAGTGGTGTTGATGTGAGAAGGAGATGGAGTGAGTATTTTGAAGGTTTGTTGACTGTGTTTGATGATAGAGTGGCAGATATAGGGTATTGTGGTCGAGGTGGTGTGCAAAGTTAGGGGGTTAGGGAAAATGATTTGGTAAAAAGAGAAGAGGCAGTAAAAGTTTTCCGGAAGATGAAAACCGGCAAGGCAGCAGGTTTGATGGTATTGCAGTGGAATTTATTAAAAAAGGGGGTGAATGTATTGTTGACTGGTTGGTAAGTTTATTTAATGTATGTATGATTCATGTTGAGGTGCCTGAGGATTGGCGGAATGCTTGCATAGTACCATTCTGCAAAGGCAAAGGAGATAAGAGTGAGTGCTCTAATTACAGAGGTATAAGTTGGTTGAGTATTCCTGGTAAATTATATGGGAGGGTATTGACTGAGAGGGTGAAGGCATGTACAGAGCATCAGATTGGGGAAGAGCAGTGTGGTTTCAGAAGTGGTAGAGGATGTGTGGATCAGGTTTTTGCATTGAAGAATGTATGTGAGAAATACTTAGAAAAGCAAATGGATTTGTATGTATCGTTTATGGATCTGGAGAAGGCATATGATAGAGTTGATAGATATGCTCTGCGGAAGGTATTAAGAATATATGGTGTGGGAGGAAAGATATTAGAAGCATTGAAAAGTTTTTATCGAGGATGTAAGGCATGTGTACGTGTAGGAAGAGAGGAAAGTGATTGGTTCTCAGTGAATGTAGGTTTGCGGCAGGGGTGTGTGATGTCTCCATGGTTGTTTAATTTGTTTATGGATGGGGTTGTTAGGGAGGTGAATGCAAAAGTTTTGGAAAGATGTGCAAGTGTGCAGTCTGTTGTGGATTAGAGAGTTTGGGAAGTGTCAGTTGTTGTTCGCTGATGATACAGCGCTGGTGGCTGATTTATGTGAGAAACTGCAGAAGCTGGTGACTGAGTTTGGTAAAGTGTTTGAAAGAAGAAATTTAAGAGTAAATTTGAAAAAGAGCAAGGTTATTAGGTACCCTAGGGTTGAGGGTCTAGTCAATTGGTAGGTAAGTTTTAATGGAGAAAAACTGGAGGAATCAAAGTATTTTAGATATCTGGGAGTGGATCTGATAGCGGATGGACCCATGGAAGCGGAAGTGAATCATAGGGTTGGGGAGGGGGCGAAAATTCTGGGAGCCTTGAAGAATGTGTGGAAGTCGAGAACATTATCTCGGAAAGCAAAAATGGGTATGTTTGAAGGAATAGTGGTTCCAACAATGTTGTATGGCTGCGAGGAGTGGGATATGGATAGAGTTGTGCGTAGGAGGGTGGATGTGCTGGAAATGAGACCTTTCAGGACAATATATGTTGTGCGGTGGTTTGATCGAGTAAGTAATGTAAGGGTAAGAGAGATTTGTGGAAATAAAAAGAGTGTGTTTGAGAGAGCAGAAGAGAGTGTTTTGAAATGGTTTGGTCACATGGAGAGAATGAGTGAGGAAAGATTGACCAAGAGGATATATGTATCAGAGGTGCAGGGAACGAGGAGAAGTGGGAGTCCAAATTGGAGTCGGAAAGATGGAGTGAAAAGGATTTTGAGTGATCGGGGCGTGAACATGCAGGAGGGTGAAATGCGTGCAAGGAATAGAGTGAATTGGAACGATGTGGTATGCCGGGGTCGACGTGATATCAATGGATTGAACCAGGGCATGTGAAGCATCTAGGGTAAACCATGGAACGTTCTGTTGGGCCTGGATGTGGAAAGGGAGCTGTCGTTTCGGTGCATTATTACACGACAGCTAGAGACTGAGTCATGTGTGGCGAGGTGGCGATGGGAATAAATAAAGGCTGAAATTATGAATTATGTACACGTGTATATATGTATATGTCTGTATGTGTATATATATGTTTACATTGAGATGTATAGGTACGTATATTTGCGTGTGTTTACGTGTATGTATATACAAGTGTATGTGGGTGGGTTGGGCCATTCTTTCGTCTGTTTCCTTGCGCTACCTCGCTAATATATATATCGGAACCCCGCCTCACAAAAAAATAACAACCCCCTCCCCCCGCATGTGCGTGAGGTAGCGTTAGGAAAAGACAACAATGGTCACATTCGTTCACACTCAGTCTCTAGCTGTCATTTAAGAAAGAACCGAAACCACAGCTCCTTTTCCACATCCAGTCCCCAAAAAACCTTCCATTGTTTACCCCAGACGCTTCACATACCCTGGTTCAATCCATTGACAGCACCTCGACCCTGGTATACCGCATCATTCCAATTTACTATATTCCTTGCACGACTTTCACCATCCTTCATGTTTAGGCCCCGATCACTCAAAATCTTGTTCACTCCATATTTCCACCTCCAAATTGGCCTCCCACTTCTCCTCGTTCTCTCCACCTCTGACACATATATCCTATTGGTCGATCTTTCCTCACTCGTTCTCTCCATGTGACCAAACATTTTCAAAACACCCTCTTTTGCTCTCACAACCACACTCTTTCTATTACGACACATCAATATTATCCTATTATTATTTACTCGATCAAACCCCCTAATACCACATATTGTCCTCAAACATCTCATTTCCAGCACATCCACCCTCCTCTGCACAACTCTATCTATAGCCCATGCCTCGCAACTATATAACCTTGTTGGAACCAATATTCCCTCAAATACACCCATTCTTGCTTTCCGATAATGTTTTCGACTCCCACACATTCTCCAACGCTCGCAGAATTTTCGCCCCCTCTCCCACCCTATGATTTACTTCCGCTCCCATGGTTCCATCCGCTGCCAAATCCACTCCCAGATATCTAAATCACTTCACTTTCTCCAGTTTTCCTCCATTCAAACTTACCTTCCAACTGACTTGTCCCTCAACCCTACTGTACCTAATAACTTTCCTCTTATTCACTTTTTACTCTCAGCTTTCTTCTTTAACACACTTTTCCAAACTCAGTCACCAGCTTCTACAGTTTTTCACATGAATCAACCACCAGCGCTGTATCATCAGCGAACAACAACTGACTCACTTCCCAAGCTCTCTCATCCACAGCACACTGCATACTTGCCCCTCTTTCCAAAACTCTTGCATTCAACTCCCTAACAACCCCATCCATAAACAAATTAAATAACCATGGAGACATCACACACCCTGCTGCAAACCTACATTCACTGAGAACCAATCACTTTTCTCTCTTCCTACACGTTCACACGCCTTACATCCTCGATAAAAACTTTCCTCTGCTCCTAACAACTTAACTCCGACACCATATAGTCTTAATACCTTCATCAGAGCATCTATATCAACTGTATCATATGCCTTCTCCAGATCCATAAATGCTACATACAAATCCATTTGCTTTTCTAATTATTTCTCACATACATCCTTCAAAGCAAACACCTGATCCACACATCCTCTACCACTTCTGAAACCACACTGCTCTTCCCCAATCTGATGCTCTGTACATGCCTTCACCGTCTCAATCAATACCCTCCCATATAATTTACCAGGAATACTCAACAAACTTAACCTCTGTAATTTGAGCACTCACTTTTATCCCATTTGCATTTGTGCAATGGCACTATGCAAGCATTACGCCAATCCTCAGGCACCTCACCATGAGTCATACATACACTAAATAACCTTACCAACCAGTCAATAATACATTCACCCACTTTTTTAATAAATTCCACTGCAATACCATCCAAACCTGCTGCCTTGCCGGCTTTCATCTTCCGCAAAGCTTTTACTACCTCTTCTCTGTTTACCAAATCATTCTCCATAGCCCTCTCACTTTGGAGACCAGCTCGACCAAAACACCCTATATCTGCCACTCTATCATCAAACACATTCAACAAACCTTCAAAATACTCACTCCATCTACATATCATATTACCACTACTTGTTATCACCTCCCCATTAGCCCCCATCACTGAAGTTACCATTTGTTCCCTTGTTTTACTCACTTTATTTACCTTCTTCTAAAATATCTTTTTATTTTCCCTGAAATTTAATGATACTCTCTCACCCCAACTCTCATTTGCCCTCTTTTTCACCTCTTGCACCTTTCTCTTCACCTGCCTCTTTCTTTTATACATCTCCAACTCATTTGCATCATTTCCTTGCAAAAATCGTCTAAATACCTCTCTCTTCTCTTTCACTAATAATCTTACTTCTTCATCCCACCACCCACTACACTTTCTAATCAACCCACCTCCCACGCTTCTCATGCCACAAGCATCTTTTGTGCAAGCCATAACTGTTTCTCTAAATACATCCCATTCCTCCCCCACTCCCCTTACCTCCTTTGTTCTCACCTTTTTCCATTCTGTACTCAGTCTCTCCTGATACTTCCTTACACAAGCCTCCTTCCCAAGCTCACTGCCTCTTACCACTCTCTTCACCCAACTTTCTCTCTTCTTTTCTGAAAACCTCTACAAATCTTCACCTTCGCCTCCACAAGATAATGATCGGATATCCCTCCAGTTGCACCTCTCAGCACATTAGCATCCAAAAGTCTCTCCTTCGCTCGCCTATCAATTAACACGTAATCCAATAATCCTCTCTGGCCATCTCTCCTACTTACATACGTATACTTATGTATATCCCTCTTTTTAAACCAGGTATTCCCAATCACCAGTCCTTTTTCGGCACATAAATCTACAAGCTCTTCACCATTTCCATTTCCAACATTGAACACCCCATGTACGCCAATTATTCCCTCAAGTGCCACATTACTCACCTTTGCATAAAAATCACCCATTACTATAACCCGATCTCGTGCATCAAAACTACGAACACTCATCTCATCCCAAAACACTTGCTTCTCATGATCTTTCTTCTCATACCCAGGTGCATATGCGTTAATAATCACCCAGTCTCTCTCCATCCACATTCAGTCTTATCCATATCAATCTAGAGTTTACTTTCTTACACTCTATCACATACTCCCACCACTCCTGTTTCAGGAGTAGTGCCACTGCTTCCCTTGCTCTTGTGCTCTCACTAACTTTAACTCACTGACTTTACTCCCAAGACATTCCCAAGCCACTCTTCCCCTTTACCCTTGAGCTTCGTTTCACTCAGAGCCAAAACATCCAGGTTCCTTTCCTCAAACATACTACCTATCTCTCCTTTTTTCTCATCTTGGTTACATCCACACACATTTAGACACCCCAATCTGAGCCTTTGAGGAGGATGAGCACTCCCCGCGTGACTCCTTCTGCTGTTTCCCCTTTTAGAAAGTAAAAATACAAGGAGGGAAGGGTGTGGATGTAACCAAGAGGAAAAAAGGGAGAGATAGGTAGCATGTTTGAGGAAAGGAACCTCGATGCTTTTGCTCTGCTTGAAAGGAAGCTCAAGGGTAAAGGGGAGGAGTGGTTTTAGAATACCTCAGGAGTAAAGTCAGGGGTTAGTGAGAGAAGAGCAAGGGAAGGAGTGGCACTACTCGTGAAACAGGATTGGCGGGAGTATGTGATAGAGTGTAAGAAAGTAAACTTTATATTGATATGGGTAAAACCGAAAGTGGATGGAAAGAGATGGGTGAAGAGCAAGGGAAGGAGTGGCACTACTCCTGAAATAGGAGTGGTGGGAGTATGTGATACAGTGTAAGAAAGTAAACTCTAGATTGTTGTGGGTATAACTGAAAGTGGATGGAGAGAGATGGGTGATTATTGGTGCATATGCATCTGGGAATGAGAAGAAAGATCGTGAGAGGCAAGTGTTTTGGGAGCAGCGATGGGTGATTTGATTGCAAAGGTGAGTAATGTTGCAGTTTAATTTGTGTACATGGAGTGTTCAGCGTTGTAAATACAAATTGTGAAGAACTTATAGATTTATGTGCTGAAAAATGACTGGTGATTGGGAATACCTGGTTTAAAAAGAGATATACATATGTATACGTGTGTAGGTAGGAGACATGGCCAGGCAGCGTTATTGGATTACGTGTTAATTCATAGGCGCGCGAAAGAAAGTCTTTTCAATGTTGATGTGCTGAGAGGTGCAACTGGAGGGATGTCTGATCATCATCTTCTGGAGGCGAAAGTGAAGATTTTTAGACGTTTTCAGAAAAGGAGAGAGAATGTTGGGGTGAAGAGAGTGGTAAGAGTAAGTGAGCTTGGGAAGGAAACTTGTGTGAGGAAGTACCAGGAGAGACTGAGTACAGAATGGAGGAATGGGATGTATTTAGGGAAGCAGTGATTGCTTGCGCAAAAGATGCTTGTGGCATGAGAAGCGTGGGAGATGGAAAATTAGAAAGCGTAGTGAGTATGATGGTGGGATGAAGAAGTAAGATTATTAGTGAAAGAGAAGAGAGAGGCATTTGGACGATTTTTCCATGGAAATAATGCAAGTCACTGGGAGATGTATAAAAAAAAGAGGCAGGAGGTCAAGAGAAAGGTGCAAGAGGTGAAAAAGAGGGCAAATGAAAGTTTGAGTGAGAAAGTATCATTAACTTTTAGGGAGAGTAAAAAGATGTTTTGGAAGTAGGTGATAACAAGTAGTGGTAATGTGAGATGGAGATGGAGTAAGTATTTTGAAAATTTGTTGAATGTGTTAGATGAGAGTGGCAGATATAGGGTGTTTTTGTCGAGGTGGTGTGCAAAGTGAGAGGGTAGGAAGAATGATTTGGTAATCAGAGAAGAGGTAGTAAAAGCTTTGCGGAAGATGAAAGCCGGCAAGGCAGCTGGTTTGGATGGTATTGCAGTGGAATCTATTAAAAAAGAATGGGACTGTGCTGGTGACTGGTTGGTAAGGTTATTCATTGAATGTATGACTCATAGTGAGGTGCCCGAGGATTGGCAGAATGCTTGAATAGTACCATTCTACCATTCTACAAAGGCAAATGGGATAAAAGTGAGTGCTCAAATTACATTGGTATAAGTTTGTTGAGTATTCTTGGGAAATCATATGGAAGGGTATTGATTGAGAGGGTGAAGGCATGTGCAGAGCATCAGATCGGGGAAGAGCAGTGTGGTTTTAGAAGTGGTAGAGGATGTGTGGATCAGGTGTTTGCTTTGAAGAATATATGTGAGAAATAATCAGAGAAGGAAATGGATTTATTTGTAGCATTTATAGATCTGGAGAAGGCATATGATAGAGTTGATAGAGATGCTCTGTGGAAGGTATTAAGAATATATGGTGTGGGAGGCAAGTTGTTAGAAGCAGTGAAAAGTTTTCATCGCGGATGTAAGGCATATGTACGTGTAGGAAGACAGGAAAGTGATTGATTCCCAGTGAATGTAAGTTTGCGGCAGGGTTGTGTGATGTCTCCATGGTTGTTTAATTTGTTTATGGATGGGGTTTTTAGGGAAGTGAATGCAAAAGTTTTGGAAAGAGGGGCAAGTATGCAGTCTGTTGTGGATGAGAGAGTTTGGGAAGTGAGTCAGTTGTTGTTCGCTGATGATACAGCGCTGGTGGCTGATTCATGTGAGAAACTGCAGAAGCTAGTGACTGAGTTTGGTAAAGTGTGTGAAAGAAGAAAGCTAAGAGTAAAGATGAATAAAAGCAAGGTTATTAGGTACAGTAGGGTTGAGGGACAAGTCAATTGGGAGGTAAGTTTGAATGGAGGAAAACTGGAGTAAGTGAAGTGTTTTAGATATCTGGGGGTCAATTTGGCAGCGGATGGAACCATGGGAGCGGAAGTGAATCATGGGGTGGGGAAGGGGGCGAAAGTTCTGGAAGCCTTGAAGAATGTGTGGAAGTCGAGAACATTATCTCGGAAAGCAAAAATGGGTATATTTGAAGGAATAGTGTTTCCAACAATGTTATATCGTTGCGAGGCGTGGGCTATGGATAGAGTTGTGCGCAGGAGGGTGGATGTGCTGGAAATGAGATGTTTGAGGACAATATGTGGTGAGAAGTGGTTTGATCGAGTAAGTAATGATAGGAAAGAGAGATGTGTGGTAATGTAAAGAGTCTGGTTGAGAAAGCAGAAGAGGGTGTTTTGAAATGGTTTGGTCACATGGAGAGAATGAGTGAGGAAAGATTGACCAAGAGGATATATTTGTCTGAGATGGAGGGCAGGAGGAGAAGTGGGAGACCAAATTGTAGGTGGAAAGATGGAGTGAAGAAGATTTTGAGTGATCAGGGCCTTAACATGCAGGAGGGTGAAAGCCGTGCAAGCCATGGAAAGCTGTGTAGGTATGTATATTTGCGTGTGTGGACGTATGTATATACATGTGTATGGGGGGGGGGGGTGGGGCCATTTCTTTCGTCTGTTTCCTTGCGCTACCTCGCAAACGCGGGAGACAGCGACAAAGTATAATAAATAAAATATAGATAATATATACATATATATATATATATATATATATATATATATATATATATATATATATATATATATATATATATATATATATATATATATATACATATATATTTTTTTTTTTCAAACTATTCGCCATTTCCCGCATCAGCAAGGTAGCGTTAAGAACAGAGGACTGGGCCTCTGAGGGAACATCCTCACCTGGCCCCCTTCTCTGTTCCTTTTTTTGGAAAATTAAAAAAAAAAAGAAAAAAAAAGAAAAAAAAAAAAAAAAGAAAAAAGAGGGGAGGATTTCCAGCCCCCCGCTCCCTCCCCTTTTAGTCGCCTTCTACGACACACAGGGAATACGTGGGAAGTATTCTTTCTCCCCTATCCCCAGGGATAATAATAATAATAACAATAATAATAATAATAATAATAATAATAATAATAATAACAATAATAATAGTGATATTTTGCAACTGAGCCACCCACT
>NC_092237.1:31581140-31626657 GCF_036320965.1 Panulirus ornatus
TGACCATGTTATGACCCACATAAAATTAACCAACTTATGACGCATATAAACATGACCATGTTATGACCCATATAAACGTGACCATGTTATGACTCACATAAACCTGACCAAGCTATGATCCACATTAACTTGACTATGTTATGAACCAAATATACCTGACCATGTTATGACCACATAATCTTGACCATTTATGACCCAATAAACTTGACCAATGTTTTACCCACATAAATCTGACCATGTTATGACCCACATAAACTTGACAATGTTACGACCTCACATAAACTTGACCAAATTATGATCCACATAAACTTAACTATGTTGTGAAACGCATATACCCGACCATGTTATGACCAACATGAACTTGCCCATGTTATGACCCACATAAACGTGACCATGTTTTGATGCATATAAACTTGACCATGTTATGACCCACATAAACTTGACCATGTTATGATCCTCATAAACTCTTCCATGTTATAACCCACATATTTTTGACCATATTATGACCATATAAACTTTTCCATTTTATGACCCACACAATCTTGCCCATGTTATGACCCATATAAAATTGGCCAAGTTATGACCCACATAAACCTGACCATGTTATGACCCACATAAACCTAACTATGTTATGACTTACATAAACCTGATCATGTTATGATGCACATATACTTCACCATGCTATGACCCACATAAAGTTAACCATAATATGACCCACATATTCATGAACATGTTATGACACACATAAACCTGATCATGTTATGACCCACATGAACTTGTCCATGTTATGACCCACATAAACTTGAGAATGTTATGACCCACATAAACCTGACCACTTTATGAACCACATGAAGTTGACCGTGTTATGACGCACATAAACCTGAGAAAGTTATGACCCACATGAACTTGACCATGTTATGACCCACAGAAACTTGACCATGTTATGACTCACATAAACCTGAACATGTTATGACCCACATGAATATGACCACTTTATTACCCACATAAACCTGACCACGTATGATCCACATAAACTTAACTATGTTATGACCCACATAAACCTGACCATTTTATGACCCACATGAACTTGCCCATGTTATGACTTACATAAACTTGACCATGTTTTGACCCATATAAACTTGACCATGTTATGACCCACATAAACTTGACCATGTTATGACCCTCATAAACCTTTCCATGTTATGACCCACATAATCTTGACCATGTTATGACCAATATAAACTTGACCAAGTTAGGACACACATAAACCTGATTAGGCTATGATCCACGTAAACTTTACCATTCTATGACCCACAAAAGCTTGATCGTGTTATGACCCACAAGAATTTGTCAATACTATGACCCACATAAACTTGAGAATGTTATGACACATATAAACCTGACCACTTTCTAACCCACATAAAGATGAACATGTTATGACCCACATAAACTTGAGAATCTTATGACCCATATAAATCTGACCATGTTATAACCCACATAAACTTGACCATGTTATGACGCAAATAGATATGATCATTTTATAACCCACATAAGCCTGACCATGTTATGACCAATATCAACCTGACCCTGTTATGACCCACATGAATTTGACCATGTTATTATCCACATAAACCTGACCAAGTAATGACCCACATAAACTTAACTATGTTATGACCCATATAAACCTGACTATGTTATGACCTACATATACTTGACCATGTTATGACCCACATAACCTTGACCATGTTATGACCCACATAAACTTGACCATGTTATGACCCACATAAACTTTATCATGTTATAACCCATATAAACCTGACCATGTTATGACCCATATAAACTTGACCATGTTATGACCCACATAAACCTGACCAAGTTATGCCCCACATAAACTTGGTCAGGATATGACCCACATAAATTTGACCATGTTATGATCCACATAAACACATCAGTGTCATGACCCAATTAAATTTGACCGTGTTATGGCCTTTAAAATCTTGACCATGTTATGACCCATATAAACTTCACCGTGCTATGACCCACATAAACATGACCATGTTATGACCGACATATATATGAACATGATATGACCCACATAAACTTGACCATAATATGACCCACATAAACATCACCTCGTTATGACACACATAAACCTCACCATTTTATGACCCACAAAAACTTGACCAAGTAATGACGCACATAAATTTAGTTATGTTATAACCCACATATATATGACCATGATATGACCTACATAAACTTGACCATGTTATGACCCACATATACATGACCATCTTATGACCCACACAAACTTCACCATGCTATGCCTCACATAAACTTGATTATGTTATGACTCAATTAAACTTGGCCATGTTATGATCCACATCAACCAGACCATGTTATGACCAACATAAACCTGGACAAGTTATGACCCACATAAATTTGACCATGTTATGACTGACATGAAATTGAACATGTTATGCCCCATATAAACCTGACCATGTTATGAACCACATAAATTTGACCATGCTATGACACACATAATCCTGACCATGTTATGACCCACATAAACTTGACCACGTTATGACCCACATAAACTTGACCACGTTATGACCAATATAATCTTGATCATGTTATGACCCACGTAAACTTTGCCATGTTATGACCCACATAAACTTGACCATGTTATGACCCACCTAATCCTGGCCATGTTATGACGCACATAAACCTGGACATGTTATGACGCTCATAAACGTGACCATGTTATGACCCACATAAACCTGGCCATGTTATGGCGCACATAAACCTGGCCATGTTATGGCGCACATAAACGTAACCATGTTATGACCCACATAAACCTAGCCATGTTGTGACCCACAGGTTTAAGGATGGTGCGTCAGTGGTGGTGTCTGCGGTCCACAGGCCGCCACATGTGGCCCTCCTCCAACATGACGACGGCTCACTATCAATAACAGGACCTCTGGCCATCCTCATGGACACGGTGGCTCACTCTCTCAACTTTACGTAAGTCTTTCTTGTCTTAATCTATTGAGGATACTGACATCTGTGGTATATTTCTGGTTGAAGCAAAAGCAAGAAATGTACGTCGACACCTACAATGCTATCGTGAGTCAAGTTTAGATCTCTCTCGTTGTAAGTTTTCTGAAATTTTTCAACCTTGTTGATTTGATAAGCTTCAGAGTGAAAATATTATGCCTCAATTTAAGATATCTACTTTGTTCATTTAGAATTACAGACATTTAGATAATGTAATTTACCGATTATAACAGCACCATTTTCCTTTTACCATACGTATCATGAAAATGATATTGTCAGGTTTTTAACGATATTCATTTCGTCCTCCCTCAAAGAACTGTTCAAACAATTGTGACTGAAGTAGAAAGCTTGACAGTGGAGTGCGTTTAAATATTTTTCCAAAGGAATCTTTTATTACAAGATGTGGACAACCAACGCTTCTGGACTGTTTGAGGCCATCGCCACAAAACGCACAAGCTGAAACACGACCTTCAGTTCCTTACCATCTGCTCCTGCTAAAACCTTTCTCCAAAAAGTCATTAGTTTTTACTTGTCTACGAAACAGTTGAGAGCACGAACATCTAGAGACTGTCAACATAGAGCCTTGAAAAAAGAATGAGAAAAAGGAAACAACTTAAACTTTTCTACTGTAAACCTTTACTCATCAAAGATCTGTTTCATACATTGATCGAATCTTATATTTGTTATCAGTGCAGGTGCCGACAGTGTTGCTTCTCGTGTCTCGTATATTCATCAGCTCGACTTTACTTAAACTTGTCACATATTTGGAAGAAGAAACAATTTCTAATAACCTCTATAAGGTCATTAAGTTTGAACATTTTACCTGAAGTAGTGACTTAAAACTTTCCATCTCGTCTTTAACATATCTCTCCCATATCCTCACGGCCTCTGGACATTTGTTTAGGAGGTTCTCAAAAAACATAAGTTTTGATCATTTCAGAATCTCGTTTAAATAGATTTAAATAGATGAAGTAGATTCCTTTATTTTCTTTGAAAATCTTACGATATAATTTTCATCACAGATCTGATAAAGGAAATGATGTTGCTATAATGAGAAAAGCAGAGTATGGAGACAAGACGTGTGTAGTTCTGAATGATCAAAGTGAATGTTTGAAAGGCAGAAAGTACGTCTTAAGTTGATGTTAAAGTATCAAGAGAAACTTAATAACTCATAAAGTCCGGGAAACCAAATTCACGGAGACCTTACATGAAATACTGTACTCGTAGTTGTTTGCATCAGGAGCTCAGCCTAGTAAGACGTTCGCCCTTCGTCAGGTCCATAAGACCCAGTGTTCTCTGTTACCTACCTATGTGCTTCTGGTACCTTTAACTACATCTTAGCAAGGAATCCAGTGCCCAACAAATCCCCTAATTCACTAAACACAAGGATGAAATAACCTCTGGTCTTCGTGTTGCTTATCGGGAAACAGGTGATAAAACGGCTGCTCAACACACCTCAAACTCCCTGTTTACAAGCGATATGGTGATGACATTTCTCTGAGTTTGGGTGTCCTTGACCTTCGTCCATTACTTTTGAATTCTTTCAACCATCAGCACAAAATAAGGAAACTGAAACTTCATTCATTACCTCAGTTTACAGAAAACCCAATCACACTGGCCTCACTACCAAATGTGAGTCTTTCATCCACAAAAAGTGAAAAAGTAATTTAGTGTAAATTTTTAAAACACGATCATTTTTCATCTACTTCACGTACTTAAACTTTCATGAATTGCATTTTGTTAAGCGAGGCTTGCATACCAATGGTTCCTCATATCTTGATTGAAAAGAATATCTGTAGACACTTAGCCTACTTAGGCCTTCTTCCTCCTCTACTTATAACTGCCAGTAAATCAAGTGTTATTTTTACGTGTTATTCCTGGGAAAACGAAGCTTCTTATTGGGAATCAATATTGATGAATTAGTTCAGGTATTTTACCCACATATCCCAATGACTATCCCACTGAGCATGAATTTTGAGTCGAAATATACTTGCGGTCGTCTGTGCAGATACAGAGGTCGTATACCAAGTTCTTTACAACATTACTTTGCTTATTTGTACTGTTGTAGTCTCTGTAAAGCTACGTACATTGGTCAAACAGTCGACACGATACCACGAGCGTCTCACAACACTAGGGGCATCACAGGACACTAAGGGCGTCACACGACACCAGGGGCGTCACACGATACCGGGGGCGTCACATGACGCTAGGGGCGTCTCGCAACACCAGGGACTTAATCAGCTGTTACCATTATATGCCAGACGAGACACACCAACACAATATCGTGGGCGTCGTCTTCAATATGGTACGTCGCTTCTTCTACAATCATATTTACAATGTATTAGTCTATTTTGTAAAACTTATCTATCAAGACTTATAAGTCATATTTGGGTAAGATCATTCTCGTAAATATTCACTTTTTTCAGTTGTAGATTCACATATGATGTGCTTGCAATAGGTTTTTCATTTATGGGTTTTATGAATTTCAATATCCTGTTTCAGGGTTGACAAGGGCGATGTGGTTTCGGTGCATTATCATATGACAGCTAGAGACTGAGTGTGAACGAATAGGGCCTTTGTTGTCTTTTCCTAGCGCTACCTCGCGCACATGCAGGGGGGACGGGGTTGTCATTTCATGTGTGGCGGGATGGTGACGTGAATGAATGAAAGCAGCAAGTATGAATTATGTACATGTGTATATATGTATATGTCTGTGTATGTATACATATGTATACGTTGAAATGTATAGGTATGTATATGTCCGTATGTGGAAGTGTATGCATATACATGTGTATGTGGGTGGGTTGGGCCATTCTTTCGTCTATTTCCTTGCGCTACTTCACTACCGCAGGAGAATGAAACAAAGTATAATTGCTGTCTCCCGCAAACGCGGGAGACAGCAACAAAGCAAAATAATAATAACAATATATATATAAATATATATATATATATATATATATGGAATACGTGGGAAGTATTCTTTCACCTATCCCCAGGGATAATATACATATATATATACATATACACACACACACACATACACACACATACGCACATACCCACACACACACACACATACATATATATACATATGAAAAATGTAAGAAACAATTTAGAAACAAACTTTTAGCTTGAAATGAATGAAAAAAATGAATGTCACATAATGGTTCAACCTCTGGCTATGGAAAAGGAAATGTACAATTTATTCACACAGACGTAAATAGCAGTTCTCATCAATTTCACCACTGTATCAATAAGCTTCAATGTCTAAGCTACATTTTTCTCCAACTTCACTATTTTCTTGTCAAAAACACCATGCATGAAAACTATCACTCCAGTAACACAACTATAAACATTTACTTCCCCTTTAAAAGTTCTGGGGAAGTCTGTCTCGATACACTGCGGCGAGGCGACGCGACGCTGACACAATCACTGTCACAATATCACTTCTGCCTCCTCAAGTCAATCTCTCAGCCACAGTGCAGGCCTTCATCGTTGAAATCGGTCTTGCCTTCAGACGTCTTATCGATGGGTATGTTTGAAGGAATAGTGGTTCCAACAATGTTGTATGGTTGCGAGGCGTGGGCTATCGCTCCAATTCACTCTATTCTTTGCCCTCCTTTCACCCTCCTCCATGTTCAGGCCCCGATCACACAAAATCTTTTTCACTCCATCTTTCCACCTCCAATTTGGTCTCCCTCTTCTCCTCGTTCCCTCCACCTCCGACACATATATCCTCTTGGTCAATCTTTCCTCACTCATTCTCTCCATGTGACCAAACCATTTCAAAACACCCTCTTCTGCTCTCTCAACCACGCTCTTTTTATTTCCACACATCTCTCTTACCCTTACGTTACTTACTCGATCAAACCACCTCACACCACACATTGTCCTCAAACATCTCATTTCCAGCACATCCATCCTCCTGCGCACAACTCTATCCATAGCCCACGCCTCGCAACCATACAACATTGTTGGAACCACTATTCCTTCAAACATACCCATTTTTGCTTTCCGAGATAATGTTCTCGACTTCCACACATTCTTCAAGGCTCCCAGAATTTTCGCCCCCTCCCCACCCTATGATCCACTTCCGCTTCCATGGTTCCATCCGCTGCCAGATCCACTCCCAGATATCTAAAACACTTCACTTCCTCCAGTTTTTCTCCATTCAAACTCACCTCCCAATTGACTTGACCCTCAACCCTACTGTACCTAATAACCTTGCTCTTATTCACATTTACTCTTAACTTTCTTCTTTCACACACTTTACCAAACTCAGTCACCAGCTTCTGCAGTTTCTCACATGAATCAGCCACCAGCGCTGTATCATCAGCGAACAACAACTGACTCACTTCCCAAGCTCTCTCATCCCCAACAGACTTCATACTTGCCCCTCTTTCCAAAACTCTTGCATTCACCTCCCTAACAACCCCATCCATAAACAAATTAAACAACCATGGAGACATCACACACCCCTGCCGCAAACCTACATTCACTGAGAACCAATCACTTTCCTCTCTTCCTACACGTACACATGCCTTACATCCTCGATAAAAACTTTTCACTGCTTCTAACAACTTGCCTCCCACACCATATATTCTTAATACCTTCCACAGAGCATCTCTATCAACTCTATCTTATGCCTTCTCCAGATCCATAAATGCTACATACAAATCCATTTGCTTTTCTAAGTATTTCTCACATACATTCTTCAAAGCAAACACCTGATCCACACATCCTCTACCACTTCTGAAACCACACTGCTCTTCCCCAATCTGATGCTCTGTACATGCCTTCACCCTCTCAATCAATATCCTCCCATATAATTTACCAGGAATACTCAACAAACTTATACCTCTGTAATTTGAGCACTCACTCTTATCCCCTTTGCCTTTGTACAATGGCACTATGCACGCATTCCGCCAATCCTCAGGCACCTCACCATGAGTCATACATACATTAAATAACCTTACCAACCAGTCAACAATACAGTCACCCCCCTTTTTAATAAATTCCACTGCAATACCATCCAAACCTGCTGCCTTGCCGGCTTTCATCTTCCGCAAAGCTTTTACTACCTCTTCTCTGTTTACCAAATCATTTTCCCTAACCCTCTCACTTTGCACACCACCTCGACCAAAACACCCTATATCTGCCACTCTATCATCAAACACATTCAACAAACCTTCAAAATACTCACTCCATCTCCTTCTCACATCACCACTACTTGTTATCACCTCCCCATTTGCGCCCTTCACTGAAGTTCCCATTTGCTCCCTTGTCTTACGCACTTTATTTACCTCCTTCCAGAACATCTTTTTATTCTCCCTAAAATTTAATGATACTCTCTCACCCCAACTCTCATTTGCCCTTTTTTTCACCTCTTGCACCTTTCTCTTGACCTCCTGTCTCTTTCTTTTATACATCTCCCACTCAATTTCATTTTTTCCCTGCAAAGATCGTCCAAATGCCTCTCTCTTCTCTTTCACTAATACTCTTACTTCTTCATCCCACCACTCACTACCCTTTCTAATCAACCCACCTCCCACTCTTCTCATGCCACAAGCATCTTTTGCGCTATCCATCACTGATTCCCTAAATACATCCCATTCCTCCCCCACTCCCCTTACTTCCATTGTTCTCACCTTTTTCCATTCTGTACTCAGTCTCTCCTGGTACTTCCTCACACAAGTCTCCTTCCCAAGCTCACTTACTCTCACCACCCTCTTCACCCCAACATTCACTCTTCTTTTCTGAAAACCCATACAAATCTTCACCTTAGCCTCCACAAGATAATGATCAGACATCCCTCCAGTTGCACCTCTCAGCACATTAACATCCAAAAGTCTCTCTTTCGCGCGCCTGTCAATTAACACGTAATCCAATAACGCTCTCTGGCCATCTCTCCTACTTACATAAGTATACTTATGTATATCTCGCTTTTTAAACCAGGTATTCCCAATCATCAGTCCTTTTTCAGCACATAAATCTACAAGCTCTTCACCATTTCCATTTACAACACGAACACCCCATGTATACCAATTATTCCCTCAACTGCCACATTACTCACCTTTGCATTCAAATCACCCATCACTATAACCCGGTCTCGTGCATCAAAACCACTAACACACTCATTCAGCTGCTCCCAAAACACTTGCCTCTCATGATCTTTCTTCTCATGCCCAGGTGCATATGCACCAATAATCACCCATCTCTCTCCATCAACTTTCAGTTTTACCCATATTAATCGAGAATTTACTTTCTTACATTCTATCACATACTCCCACAACTCCTGTTTCAGGAGTATTGCTACTCCTTCCCTTGCTCTTGTCTTCTCACTAACCCCTGACTTTACTCCCAAGACATTCCCAAACCACTCTTCCCCTTTACCCTTGAGCTTCGTTTCACTCAAGCCAAAACATCCAGGTTCCTTTCCTCAAACATACTACCTATCTCTCCGTTTTTTCACATCTTGGTTACATCCACACACATTTAGGCACCCCAATCTGAGCCTTCGAGGAGGATGAGCACTCCCCGCGTGACTCCTTCTTCTGTTTCCCATTTTGGAAAGTTAAAGAAAATACAAGGAGGGGAGGATTTCTGGCCCCCCGCTCCCGTCCCCTCTAGTCGCTTTCTACGACACGTGAGGAATGCTTGGGAAGTATTCTTTCACCCCTATCCCCAGGGATAATATATATATATATATATATATATATATATATATATATATATATATATATATATATATATATATATATATATATATACACATACACACACACATACACACGCACATATACACACACACACACATACATATATATACATATGAAAAATGTAAGAAACAATTTAGAAAACTGAAACTTCTAGCTTGAAATGAAATGAAAAAATGGATGTCACATAATGGTTCAACCTCTGGCTATGGAAAAAGGAAATGTATAATTTATTTACACAAACTTCAATAGTAGTTTTCATCAATTTGACCACTGTATCAATAAGCTTCAATGTCTAAGCTACATTTTTTCCAATTTCACTATTTTCTTGTCAAAGCACCATGTATGAAAACTATCACTCCAGTAACACAACTATAAACATTTACTTCCCCTTTAAAAGTTCTGGGGAAGTCTGTCTCGATACACTGCGGGACACTCTACCACCTGGCGAGGTTTGTGTTGCAATGGTTCTTGATTCACAAACATAGTAGCATCACTGTTGGTCCAAGGTAGTTCCGTTGGCGAAGAGGAGCTCATGAAACATGTCGGAAAGTGAAGGCTGATGCAAACTAGTATCGCTAAATGAAGGAGGTACAACACTCCTTGAGGCAAGACACTTGAGTGCTGTCATGACGGCTTCCTCCCTCCCTCTTGCGATGTCAGTAGACGACTGAGGGTGACGTATATATATATATATTTATATATATATATATATATATATATATTTTTTTTTTTTTTTTTTTTTTTTTTTATACTTTGTCGCTGTCTCCCGCGTTTGCGAGGTAGCGCAAGGAAACAGACGAAAGAAATGGCCCAACCCCCCCCCCCCCATACACATGTACATACACACGTCCACACACGCAAATATACATACCTACACAGCTTTCCATGGTTTACCCCAGACGCTTCACATGCCTTGCTTCAATCCACTGACAGCACGTCAACCCCTGTATACCACATGACTCCAATTCACTCTATTTCTTGCCCTCCTTTCACCCTCCTGCATGTTCAGGCCCCGATCACACAAAATCTTTTTCACTCCATCTTTCCACCTCCAATTTGGTCTCCCTCTTCTCCTCGTTCCCTCCACCTCCGACACATATATCCTCTTGGTCAATCTCTCCTCACTCATTCTCTCCATGTGCCCAAACCATTTCAAAACACCCTCTTCTGCTCTCTCAACCACGCTCTTTTTATTTCCACACATCTCTCTTACCCTTACGTTACTTACTCGATCAAACCACCTCACACCACACATTGTCCTCAAACATCTCATTTCCAGCACATCCATCCTCCTGCGCACATCTCTATCCATAGCCCACGCCTCGCAACCATACAGCATTGTTGGAACCACTATTCCCTCAAACATACCCATTTTTGCTTTCCGAGATAATGTTCTCGACTTCCACACATTTTTCAAGGCTCCCAAAATTTTCGCCCCCTCCCCCACCCTATGATCCACTTCCGCTTCCATGGTTCCATCCGCTGACAGATCCACTCCCAGATATCTAAAACACTTCACTTCCTCCAGTTTTTCTCCATTCAAACTCACCTCCCAATTGACTTGACCCTCACCCCTACTGTACCTAATAACCTTGCTCTTATTCACATTTACTCTCAACTTTCTTCTTCCACACACTTTACCAAACTCAGTCACCAGCTTCTGCAGTTTCTCACATGAATCAGCCACCAGCGCTGTATCATCAGCGAACAACAATTGACTCACTTCCCAAGCTCTCTCATCCCCAACAGACTTCATACTTGCCCCTCTTTCCAGGACTCTTGCATTTACCTCCCTTACAACCCCATCCATAAACAAATTAAACAACCATGGAGACATCACACACCCCTGCCGCAAACCTACATTCACTGAGAACCAATCACTTTCCTCTCTTCCTACACGTACACATCCCTTACATCCTCGATAAAAACTTTTCACTGCTTCTAACAACTTGCCTCCCACACCATATATTCTTAATACCTTCCACAGAGCATCTCTATCAACTCTATCATATGCCTTCTCCAGATCCATAAATGCTACATACAAATCCATTTGCTTTTCTAAGTATTTCTCACATACATTCTTCAAAGCAAACACCTGATCCACACATCCTCTACCACTTCTGAAACCGCACTGCTCTTCCCCAATCTGATGCTCTGTACATGCCTTCACCCTCTCAATCAATACCCTCCCATATAATTTACCAGGAATACTCAACAAACTTATACCTCTGTAATTTGAGCACTCACTCTTATCCCCTTTGCCTTTGTACAATGGCACTATGCACGCATTCCGCCAATCCTCAGGCACCTCACCATGAGTCATACATACATTAAATAACCTTACCAACCAGTCAACAATACAGTCACCCCCTTTCTTAATAAATTCCACTGCAATACCATCCAAACCTGCTGCCTTGCCGGCTTTCATCTTCCGCAAAGCTTTTACTACCTCTTCTCTGTTTACCAAATCATTTTCCCTAACCCTCTCACTTTGCACACCACCTCGACCAAAACATATATATATATATATATATATATATATAAATCTACAAGCTCTTCATCATTTCCATTTAAAACACTGAACACCCCATGTATACCAATTATCCCCTCAACTGCCACATTACTCACCTTTGCATTAAAATCAACCATCACTATAATCGGGTCTTGTGCACCAAAACCACTAACACACTCATTCAGCTGCTCCCAAAACACTTTCCTCTCATGATCTTTCTTCTCATGCACAGGTGAATATGCACCAATAATCACCCATCTCTCTCCATCAACTTTCAGTTTTACCCATATTAATCGAGAATTTACTTTCTTACATTGTATTACATACTCCCAAAACTCCTGTTTCAGGAGTAGTGCTACTCCTTCCCTTGCTTTCGTCCTCTCACTAACCACTGACTTTACTCCCAAGACATTCCCAAACCACTCTTCCCCTTTGCCCTTGAGCTTCGTTTCACTCAGAGCCAAAACATCCAGGTTCCTTTCCTCAACATACTACCTATATGTATATATATATATATATATATATATATATATATATATATATATATATATATATATATATATATATATATATATATATATATATATATATATATATATATTTTCTTTTTTTTCATACTTTGTCGCTGTCTCCCGCGTTTGCGAGGTAGCGCAAGGAAACAGACGAAAGAAATGGCCCCACCCCCCCCCCCCCATACACATGTATATACATACGTCCACACACGCAAATATACATACCTACACAGCTTTCCATGGTTTACCCCAGACGCTTCACATGCCTTGATTCAATCCACTGACAGCACGTCAACCCCGGTATACCACATCGCTCCAATTCACTCTATTCCTTGCCCTCATTTCACCCTCCTGCATGTTCAGGCCCCGATCACACAAAATCTTTTTCACTCCATCTTTCCACCTCCAATTTGGTCTCCCTCTTCTCCTTGCTCCCTCCACCTCCGACACATATATCCTCTTGGTCAATCTTTCCTCACTCATCCTCTCCATGTGCCCAAACCACTTCAAAACACCCTCTTCTGCTCTCTCAACCACGCTCTTTTTATTTCCACACATCTCTCTTACCCTTACGTTACTCACTCGATCAAACCACCTCACACCACACATTGTCCTCCAACATCTCATTTCCATCACATCCATCCTCCTGCGCACAACTCTATCCATAGCCCACGCCTTGCAACAATACAACATTGTTGGAACCACTATTACTTCAAACATACCCATTTTTGCTTTCCGAGATAATGTTCTCAACTATATATATATATATATATATATATATATATATATATATATATATATATATATATATATATATATATATATATATATATATATATATATATATATATATATATATATATATATATTAAATAACCTTACCAACCAGTCAACAATACAGTCACCCCCTTTTTTAATAAATTCCACTGCAATACCATCCAAACCTGCTGCCTTGCCGGCTTTCATCTTCCGCAAAGCTTTCACTACCTCGTCTCTGTTTACCAAATCATTTTCCCTAACCCTCTCACTTTGCACACCACCTCGACCAAAACGCCCTATATCTGCCACTCTATCATCAAACACCTTCAACAAACCTTCAAAATACTCACTCCATCTCCTTCTCACATCACCACTACTTGTTATCACCTCCCCATTTGCGCCCTTCACTGAAGTTCCCATTTGCTCCCTTGTCTTACGCACTTTATTTACCTCCTTCCAGAACATCTTTTTATTCTCCCTAAAATTTAATGATACTCTCTCAACCCAACTCTCATTTGCCCTTTTTTTCACCTCTTGCACCCTTCTCTTGAACTACTGTCTCTTTCTTTTATACATCTCCCACCCAATCCTCAGGCACCTCACCATGTATGACTCATGGTGAGGTGCCTGAGGATTGGCGGAATGCGTGCATAGTGCCATTGTACAAAGGCAAAGGGGATAAGAGTGAGTGCTCAAATTACAGAGGTATAAGTTTGTTGAGTATTCCTGGTAAATTATATGGGAGGGTATTGATTGAGAGGGTGAAGGCATGTACAGAGCATCAGATTGGGGAAGAGCAGTGTGGTTTCAGAAGTGGTAGAGGATGTGTGGATCAGGTGTTTGCTTTGAAGAATGTATGTGAGAAATACTTAGAAAAGCAAATGGATTTATATGTAGCATTTATGGATCTGGAGAAGGCATATGATAGAGTTGATAGAGATGCTCTGTGGAAGGTATTAAGAATATATGGTGTGGGAGGAAAGTTGTTAGAAGCAGTGAAAAGTTTTTATCGAGGATGTAAGGCATGTGTACGTGTAGGAAGAGAGGAAAGTGATTGGTTCTCAGTGAATGTAGGTTTGCGGCAGGGGTGTGTGATGTCTCCATGGTTGTTTAATTTGTTTATGGATGGGGTTGTTAGGGAGGTAAATGCAAGAGTTTTGGAAAGAGGGGCAAGTATGAAGTCTGTTGGGGATGAGAGAGCTTGGGAAGTGAGTCAGTTGTTGTTCGCTGATGATACAGCGCTGGTGGCTGATTCATGTGAGAAACTGCAGAAGCTGGTGACTGAGTTTGGTAAAGTGTGTGGAAGAAGAAAGTTAAGAGTAAATGTGAGTAAGAGCAAGGTTATTAGGTACAGTAGGGTTGAGGGTCAAGTCAATTGGGAGGTGAGTTTGAATGGAGAAAAACTGGAGGAAGTGAAGTGTTTTAGATATCTGGGAGTGGATCTGGCAGCGGATGGAACCATGGAAACGGAAGTGGATCATAGGGTGGGGGAGGGGGCGAAAATTCTGGGGGCCTTGAAGAATGTGTGGAAGTCGAGAACATTATCTCGGAAAGCAAAAATGGGTATGTTTGAAGGAATAGTGGTTCCAACAATGTTGTATGGTTGCGAGGCGTGGGCTATGGATAGAGTTGTGCGCAGGAGGATGGATGTGCTGGAAATGAGATGTTTGAGGACAATGTGTGGTGTGAGGTGGTTTGATCGAGTGAGTAACGTAGGCGTAAGAGAGATGTGTGGAAATAAAAAGAGCGTGGTTGAGAGAGCAGAAGAGGGTGTTTTGAAGTGGTTTGGCCACATAGAGAGAATAAGTGAGGAAAGATTGACCAAGAGGATATATGTGTCGGAGGTGGAGGGAACGAGGAGAAGAGGGAGACCAAATTGGAGGTGGAAAGATGAAGTGAAAAAGATTTTGTGTGATCGGGGCCTGAACATGCAGGAAGGTGAAAGGAGGGCAAGGAATAGAGTGAATTGGAGCGATGTGGTATACCGGGGTTGACGTGCTGTCAGTGGATTGAATCAAGGCATGTGAAGCGTCTGGGGTAAACCATGGAAAGCTGTGTAGGTATGTATATTTGCGTGTGTGGACGTATGTATATACATGTGTATGGGGGGGGGTTGGGCCATTTCTTTCGTCTGTTTCCTTGCGCTACCTCGCAAACGCGGGAGACAGCGACAAAGTATAATAAGAATAATAATATATATATATATATATATATATATATATATATATATATATATATATATATATATATATGTATATATATATATATATATATATATATATATATATATATATATATATATATAGGTACAGTAGGGTTGAGGGTCAAGTCAATAGGGAGGTAAGTTTGAAGGGAGAAAAACTGGAGGAAGTAAAGTGTTTTAGATATCTGGGAGTGGATCTGGCAGCGGATGGAACCATGGAAGCGGAAGTGGATCATAGGGTGGGGGAGGGGGCGAAAATCCTGGGAGCCTTGAAGAATGTGTGGAAGTCTAGAACATTATCTTGGAAAGCAAAAATGGGTATGTTTGAAGGTATAGTGGTTCCAACAATGTTGTATGGTTGCGAGGCGTGGGCTATGGATTGAGTTGTGTGTAGGAGGATGGATGTGCTGGAAATGATATGTTTGAGGAAAATGTGAGGTGTGAGGTGGTTTGATCGAGTAAGTAACGTAAGGGTAAGAGAGATGTGTGGAAATAAAAAGAGCGTGGTTGAGAGAGCAGAAGAGGGTGTTTTGAAATGGTTTGGGCATATGGAGAGAATGAGTGAGGAAAGATTGACCAAGAGGATATATGTGTCGGAGGTGGAGGGAACGAGGAGAAGTGGGAGACCAAATTGGAGGTGGAAAGATGGAGTGAAAAAGATTTTGTGTGATCGGGGCCTGAACATGCAGGAGGGTGAAAGGAGGGCAAGGAATAGAGTGAATTGGACCGATGTGGTATACCGGGGTTGACGTGCTGTCAGTGGATTGAATCAGGGCATGTGAAGCGTCTGGGGGAAACCATGGAAAGCTGTGTAGGTATGTATATTTGCGTGTGTGGACGTATGTACATACATGTGTATGGGGGTGGGTTGGGCCATTTCTTTCGTCTGTTTCCTTGCGCTACCTCGAACACGCGGGAGACAGCGACAAAGAAAAAAAAAAGATATATATATATATATATATATATATATATATATATATATATATATATATATATATATATATATATATATATATATATATATATATATTCTTTCACCCCTATCCCTGGGGATAGGGGTGAAAGAATACTTCCCACGCATTCTTCGCGTGTCGTAGAAGGCGACTAGAGGGGACAAGAGCGGGGGGCCAGAAATCATTCCCTCCTTGTATTTTTTTTAACTTTCTAAAATGGGAAACAGAAGGAGTCACGCGGGGAGTGCTCATCCTCCTCGAAGGCTCAGACTGGGGTGTCTAAATGTGTGTGGATGTAACCAAGATGCAAAAAAAGGAGAGATAGGTGGTATGTTTGAGGAAAGGAACCTGGATGTTTTGGCTCTGAGTGAAACGAAGCTCAAGGGTAAAGGGGAAGAGTGGTTTGCGAATGTCTTGGGAGTAAAGTCAGGGGTTAGTGAGAGGACAAGAGCAAGGGAAGGAGTAGCACTACTCCTGAAACAGGAGTTGTGGGAATATGTGATAGAATGTAAGAAAGTAAATTCTCGATTAATATGGGTAAAACTGAAAGTTGATGGAGAGAGGTGGGTGATTATTTGTGCATATGCACCTGAGTATGAGAAGAAAGATCATGAGAGGCAAGTGTTTTGGGAGAAGCTGAATGAGTGTGTTAGTGGTTTTCATGCACGAGACCGTTTTATAGTGATGGGTGATTTGAATGCAAAGGTGAGTAAAGTGGCAGTTGAGGGAATAATTGGTATACATGGGGTGTTCATTGTTGTAAATGGAAATGGTGAAGAGCTTGTAGATTTATGTTCTGAAAAAGGACTGGTGACTGGGAATACCTGGTTTAAAAAGCGAGATATACATAAGTATACGTATGTAAGTAGGAGAGATGGCCAGAGAGCGTTATTGGATTACGTGTTAATTGACAGGCGCGCAAAAGAGAGACTTTTGGATGATAATGTGCTGAGAGGTGCAACTGGAAGGATGTCTGATCATTATCTTGTGGAGGCTAAGGTGAAGATTTGTATGGGTTTTCAGAAAAGAAGAGAGAATGTTGGGGTGAAGAGGGTGGTGAGAGTAAGTGAGCTTGGGAAGGAGACTTGTGTGAGGAAGTACCAGGAGAGACTGAGTACAGAATGGAAAAAGGTGAGAACAATGGAAGTAAGGGGAGTGGGGGAGGAATGGAATGTATTTAGGGAATCAGTGGTGGACTGCGCAAAAGATGCTTGTGGCATGAGAAGAGTGGGAGGTGGGTTGATTAGAAAGGGTAGTGAGTGGTGGGATGAAGAAGTAAGATTATTAGTAAAAGAGAAGAGAGAGGCATTTGGACGATTTTTGCAGGGAAAAAATGCAATTGAGTGGGAGATGTATAAAAGAAAGAGACAGGAGGTCAAGAGAAAGGTGCAAGAGTTGAAAAAGAGGGCAAATGGGAGTTGGGGTGAGAGAGTGTCATTAAATTTTAGGGAGAATAAAAAGATGTTCTGGAAGGAGGTAAATAAAGTGCGTAAGACAAGGGAGCAAATGGGAACTTCAGTGAAGGGCGCAAATGGGGAGGTGATAACAAGTAGTGGTGATGTGAGAAGGAGATGGAGTGAGTATTTTGAAGGTTTGTTGAATGTGTTTGATGATAGAGTGGCAGATATAGGGTGTTTTGGTCGAGGTGGTGTGCAAAGTGAGAGGGTTAGGGAAAATGATTTGGTAAACAGAGAAGAGGTAGTAAAAGCTTTGCGGAAGATGAAAGCCGGCAAGGCAGCAGGTTTGGATGGTATTGCAGTGGAATTTATTAAAAAAGGGGGTGACTGTATTGTTGACTGGTTGGTAAGGTTATTTAATGTATGTATGACTCATTGTGAGGTGCGTGAGGATTTGCGGAATGCGTGCATAGTGCCATTGTACAAAGGCAAAGGGGATAAGAGTAAGTGCTCAAATTACAGAGGTATAAGTTTGTTGAGTATTCCTGGTAAATTATTTGGGAGGGTATTGATTGAGAGGGTGAAGGCATGTACAGAGCATCAGATTGGGGAAGAGCAGTGTGGTTTCAGAAGTGGTAGAGGATGTGTGGATCAGGTGTTTGCTTTGAAGAATGTATGTGAGAAATACTTAGAAAAGCAAATGGATTTGTATGTAGCATTTATGGATCTGGAGAAGGCATATGATAGAGTTGATAGAGATGCTCTGTGGAAGGTATTAAGAATATATGGTGTGGGAGGAAAGTTGTTAGAAGCAGTGAAAAGTTTTTATCGAGGATGTAAGGCATATGTACGTGTAGGAAGAGAGGAAAGTGATTGGTTCTCAGTGAATGTAGGTTTGCGGCAGGGGTGTGTGATGTCTCCATGGTTGTTTAATTTGTTTATGGATGGGGTTGTTAGGGAGGTAAATGTAAGAGTTTTGGAAAGAGGGGCAAGTATGAAGTCTGTTGGGGATGAGAGAGCTTGGGAAGTGAGTCAGTTGTTGTTCGCTGATGATACAGCACTGGTGGATATTTCATGTGAGAAACTGCAGAAGCTGGTGACAGAGTTTGGGAAAGTGTGTGAAAGAAGAAAGTTAAGAGTAAATGTGAATAAGAGCAAGGTTATTAGGTACAGTAGGGTTGAGGGTCAAGTCAATTGGGAGGTAAGTTTGAATGGAGCAAAACTGGAGGAAGTAAAGTATTTTAGATATCTGTGAGTGGATCTGGCAGCGGATGGAACCATGGAAGAGGTAGATCATAGGGTGGGGAAGGGGGCGAATATCCTGGGAGCCTTGAAGAATGTATGTAAGTCGAGAACATTATCTCGGAAAGCAATAATGGGTATGTTTGAAGGAATAGTGGTTCCAACAATGTTGTATGGTTGCGAGGCGTGGGCTATGGATAGAGTTGTGCGCCGAAGGATGGATGTGCTGGAAATGAGATGTTTGACGACAGTATGTGGTGTGAGGTGGTTTGATCGAGTAAGAAATGTAAGGGTAAGAGAGATGTGTGGAAATAAAAAGAGCGTGGTTGAGAGAGCAGAAGAGGGTGTTTTGAAATGGTTTGGGAACATGGAGAGAATGAGTGAGGAAAGATTGACCAAGAGGATATATGTGTCGGAGGTGGAGGGAACGAGGAGAAGTGGGAGACCAAATTGGAGGTGGAAAGATGGAGTGAAAAAGATTTTTTGTGATCGGGGCCTGAACATGCAGGAGGATGAAAGGAGGGCAAGGAATAGAGTGAATTGGATCGATGTGGTATACCGTGGTTGACGTGCTGTCAGTGGATTGAATCAGGGCATGTGAAGCGTCTGGGGTAAACCATGGAAAGCTGTGTAGGTATGTATATTTGCGTGTGTGGACTTATGTATATACATGTGTATGGGAGTGGGTTGGGCCATTTCTTTCGTCTGTTTCCTTGCGCTAGCTCGCAAACGCGGGAGACAGCGACAAAGCAAAAAAAAAAAAAAATTATATATTTATATATATATATATATATATATATATATATATATATATATATATATATATATATATATATATATATATATATACATATATATATCTTTTTCAAACTGTTCGCCATTTCCCGCATCAGCAAGGTAGCGTTAAGAACAGAGGACTGGACCTCTGAGGGAACACCCTTACCTGGCCCCCTTCTCTGTTCCTTCTTTTGGAAAATTAAAAAAAAAACAAGAATGGAGGATTACCAGCCCCCCGCTCCCACCCCTTTTAGTCACCTTCTACGACACGCAGGGAATACGTGGGAAGTATTCTTTCTCCCCTATCCCCAGGGATAATATATATGTAAATATATATATATATATATATATATATATATATATATATATATATATATATATATATATATATATATATATATATATATATATATATATATATATATATATATATATATATATATATATATATATATATATATATATATATATATATATAAAAGGGGGTGACTGCATTGTTGACTGGTTGGTAAGGTTATTTAATGTATGTATGACTCATGGTGAGGTGCCTGAGGATTGGCGGAATGCGTGCATAGTGCCATTGTACAAAGGCAAAGGGGATAAGAGCGAGTGCTCAAATTACAGAGGTATAAGTTTGTTGAGTATTTCTGGTAAATTATATGGGAGGGTATTGATTGAGAGGGTGAAGGCATGTACAGAGCATCAGATTGGGGAAGAGCAGTGTGGTTTCAGAAGTGGTAGAGGATGTGTGGATCAGGTGTTTGCTTTGAAGAAAGTATGTGAGAAATACTTAGAAAAGCAAATGGATTTGTATGTAGCATTTATGGATCTGGAGAAGGCATATGATAGAGTTGATAGAGATGCTCTGTGGAAGGTATTAAGAATATATGGTGTGGGAGGAAAGTTGTTAGAAGCACTGAAAAGTTTTTATCGAGGATGTAAGGCATGTGTACGTGTAGGAAGAGAGGAAAGTGATTGGTTCTCAGTGAATGTAGGTTTGCGGCAGGGGTGTGTGATGTCTCCATGGTTGTTTAATTTGTTTATGGATGGGGTTGTTAGGGAGGTAAATGCAAGAGTTTTGGAAAGAGGGGCAAGTATGAAGTCTGTTGGGGATGAGAGAGCTTGGGAAGTGAGTCAGTTGTTGTTCGCTGATGATACAGCGCTGGTGGCTGATTCATGTGAGAAACTGCAGAAGCTGGTGACTGAGTTTGGTAAAGTGTGTGGAAGAAGAAAGTTAAGAGTAAATGTGAATAAGAGCAAGGTTATTAGGTACAGTAGGGTTGAGGGTCAATTCAATTGGGAGGTGAGTTTGAATGGAGAAAAACTGGAGGAAGTGAAGTGTTTTAGATATCTGGGAGTGGATCTGGCAGCGGATGGAACCCTGGAAGCGGAAGTGGATCATAGGGTGGGGGAGGGGGCGAAAATTCTGGGGGCCTTGAAGAGTGTGTGGAAGTCGAGAACATTATCTCGGAAAGCAAAAATGGGTATGTTTGAAGGAATAGTGGTTCCAATAACGTTTTATGGTTGCGAGGCGTTGGCTATGGATAGAGTTGTGCTCAGGAGGATGGATGTGCTGGTAATGAGATGTTTGAGGACAATGTGTGGTGTGAGGTGGTTTGATCGAGTGAGTAAGGTAAGGGTAAGAGAGATGTGTGGAAATAAAAAGAGCGTGGTTGAGAGAGCAGAAGAGGGTGTTTTGAAGTGGTTTGGGCACATGGAGAGAATGAGTGAGGAAAGATTGACCAAGAGGAGATATGTGTCGGAGGTGGAGGGAACGAGGAGAAGAGGGAGACCAAATTGGAGGTGGAAAGATGGAGTGAAAAAGATTTTGTGTGATCGGGGCCTGAACATGCAGGAGGGTGAAAGGAGGGCAAGGAATAGAGTGAATTGGAGCGATGTGGTATACCGGGGTTGACGTGCTGTCAGTGGATTGAATCAAGGCATGTGAAGCGTCTGGGGTAAACCATGGAAAGTTGTGTAGGTATGTATATTTGCGTGTGTGGACGTATGTATATACATGTGTATGGGGGGGGGGGGGGGGGGTTGGGCCATTTCTTTCGTCTGTTTCCTTGTGCTACCTCGCAAACGCGGGAGACAGCGACAAAGTATAATAAAAAAAATAATATATATATATATATATATATATATATATATATATATATATATATATATATATATATATATATATATATATATATATATGGATGGTATTGTAGTGGAATTTATTAAAAAAGGGGGTGACTGTATAGTTGACTGGTTGGTAAGGTTATTTAATGTATGTATGACTCATGGTGAGGTGCCTGAGGATTGGCGGAATGCGTGCATAGTGCCATTGTACAAAAGCAAAGGGGATAAGAGTGAGTGCTCAAATTACAGAGGTATAAGTTTGTTGAGTATTCCTGGTAAATTATATGGGAGGGTATTGATTGAGAGGGTGAAGGCATGTACAGAGCATCAGATTGGGGAAGAGCAGTGTGGTTTCAGAAGTGGTAGAGGATGTGTGGATCAGGTGTTTGCTTTGAAGAATGTATGTGAGAAATACTTAGAAAAGCAAATGGATTTGTATGTAGCATTTATGGATCTGGAGAAGGCATATGATAGAGTTGATAGAGATGCTCTGTGGAAGGTATTAAGAATATATTGTGTGGGAGGCAAGTTGTTGGAAGCGGTGAGGTGTTTTTGTCGAGGATGTGGGGCATGTGTGCGTGTGGGGGGAGAGGAGGGTCATTGGTTGTCTGGGTGTGGGTTTGCGGCAGGGGTGTGTGATGTCTCCATGGTTGTTTGGTTTGTTTGTGGATGGGGTTGTTGGGAGGTGAATGAAGGAGTTTTGGAGTGGTGGGCGGGTATGAAGTCTGTTGTGGATGAGAGAGCTTTGGAGGTGGGTCGGTTGTTGTTCGCTGGTGATGCAGCTCTGGTGGCTGATTCGTGTGAGAGGCTGCGGAGGCTGGTGACTGAGTTTGGTGGGGTGTGTGAGGGAGGAGGGTTGGGAGTGAATGTGAATGGGAGCAAGGTTGTTGGGTACAGTGGGGTTGGGGGTCGGGTCAATTGGGAGGTGGGTTTGAATGGAGAAGGACTGGAGGAAGTAAGGTGTTTTGGATGTCTGGGAATGGATCTGGCAGCGGATGGAACCGTGGAAGCGGAGGTGAGTCGTGGGGTGGGGTGGGGGGTGGGGGGGGGTGGGGGGTTTGGGGGGGTCGAAGGTCCTGGGAGCCTTGGGGGGGGGGTGGAGGTCGAGAGCATTGTCTCGGAGAGCAGAGGTGTGTGTGTTTGAAGGAATGGTGGTTCCAACAATGTTGTGTGGTTGCGAGGCGTGGGCTGTGGATGGCGTTGTGCGCAGGAGGGTGGATGTGCTGGAGGTGAGATGTTTGAGGACAATGTGTGGTGTGAGGTGGTTTGGTCGAGTGGGTGATGTAAGGGTGGGAGAGATGTATGGAAATGGGAGGAGCGTGGTTAGGAGAGCGGAGAAGGGTGTTTTGAGGTGGTTTGGGCGCATGAAGGGAGTGAGTAGGGGGAGATTGACCAGGAAGATGTGTGTGTCGGAGGTGGGGGGAGCGAGGAGAGGTGGGAGACCGGAGTGGAGGTGGAGGGATGGAGTGAAGGGGGTTTTGTGTGATCGGGGCCTGAGCATGCAGGAGGGTGGGGGGCGGGCGGGGAATAGAGTGAATTAGATCGATGTGGTGTGCCGGGGTTGACGTGCTGTCGGTGGATTGAATCAGGGCGTGTGGGGCGTCTGGGGTGGGCCATGGAAGGTTGTGTGGGGCCTGGATGTGGGGGGAGAGCTGTGGTTTCGGGCATTGTTGCGTGGCGGCTGGAGGCTGAGTGTGAAGGAGTGGGGCCTTTGTTGTCTTTTCCTAGCGATGCTTCGCACACATGAGGGGGAGGGGGATGATATTCCGTGTGTGGCGGGGTGGCGATGGGAGTGGGTGGGGGCGGGCAGTGTGAGTTGTGTGCATGGGTGTATATCTGTGTGTCTGTGTGTGTCTGTGTGTGTGTGTACATTAAGATGTGTGGGTGTGTAGGTTTGCGTGTGTGGACATGTGTGTGTGTACATGTGTATGGGGGTGGGTTTGGCAGTTTCTTTCTCCTGTTTCTTTGCGCTGCCTCGCAAATGCGGGAGACAGCGACAAAGCAAAATAAAATAAATGAAAAAAAAAAAAATATATATATATATATATATATATATATATATATATATATATATATATATATATATATATATATATATATATATATATATATATCCCTGGGGATAGGGGAGAAAGAATACTTCCCACGCATTCCCTGCGTGTCGTAGAAGGCGACTAAAAGGGGAGGGAGCGAGGGGCTGGAAATCCTCCCCTCTTGTTTATTTCTTTTTTTAATTTTCCAAAAGAAGGAACAGAGAAGGAGGCTAGGTTAGGATATTTCCTCAGAGGACCAGTCCTCTGTTCTTAACGCTACCTTGCTAACGCTGGAAATGGCGAATAGTTTGAAAAAAAAAAAATATATATATATATATATATATATATATATATATATATATATATATATATATATATATATATATATATATATATATATACATATATATATATATATATATTTTATTTATTTATTTTGCTTTGTCGCTGTCTCCCGCGTTTGCGAGGTAGCGCAAGGAAACAGACGAAAGAAATGGCCCAACCCAACCCAATACACATTGTACACACACACACACGTCCACACACGCAAATATACATACCTATACATCTCAATGTACACATATATATACATACACAGACACATACATATATACCCATGCACACATTTCACACTGTCTGCCCCCATTCACTCCCATCGCCACCTCGCCACACATGGAATACCATCCCCCTACCACCTCATGTGTGCGAGATAGCACTAGGAAAAGCCAACAAAGGCCCCATTCGTTCACACTCAGTCTCTAGCTGCCACGCAATAATGCCCGAAACCACAGCTCCCTTTCCACATCCAGGCCCCACACAACTTTCCATGATTTACCCCAGACGCTTCACATGCCCTGATTCAATCCACTGACAGCACGTCAACCCCGGTATACCACATCGATCCAATTCACTCTATTCCTTGCCCGCCTTTCACCCTCCTGCATGTTCAGGCCCCGATGACACAAAATCTTTTTCACTTCATCTTTCCACCTCCAGTTTGGTCTCCCACTTCTCCTCGTTCCCTCCACCTCCGACACATATATCCTCTTGGTCAATCTTTCCTCACTCATTCTCTCCATGTGCCTAAACCATTTCAAAACACCCTCTTCTGTTCTCTCGACCACGATCTTTTTATTTCCACACATGTCTCTTACCCTTACATTACTTACTCGGTCAAACCACCTCACACCACACATTGTCCTCAAGCATCTCAATTCCAGCACATCCACCCTCCTGTGCACAACTCTACACATAGCCCACGCCTCCCAACCATATAACATTGTTGGAACCACTATTCCTTCAAACATACCCATTTTTGCTTTCCGAGATAATGTTCTCGACTTCCACACATTCTTCAAGGCTCCAAGGATTTTCGCCCCCCCCCCACCCTATGATTCACTTCCGCTTCCATGGTTCCATCCGCTGCCAGATCCACTCCCAGATATCTAAAACACTTTACTTCATCTAGTTTTTCTTCATTCAATCTAACCTCCCAATTGACTTGATCCTCAAACCTACTGTACCTAATAACCTTGCTCTTATTCACATTTACTCTTAACTTTCTTCTTTCACACACCTTACCAAATTCAGTCACCAGCTTCTGCAGTTTCTCACATGAATCAGCCACCAGCGCTGTATCATCAGCGAACAACTGACTCACATCCCAAGCTCTTTCACCCACAACAGACTTCATACTTGCCCCTCTTTCCAAGATTCTTGGATTCACCTCCCTAACAACCCAATCCATAAACAAATTAAACAACCATGGAGACATCACACACCCCTGCCGCAAACCTACATTCACTGAGAATCAATCACTTTCCTCTCTTCCTACACGTACACCTGCCTTACATCCTCGATAAAAACTTGTCACTGCTTCTAACAACTTGCCTCCCACACAATATATTCTTAATACCTTCCACAGAGCATCTCTATCAACTCTATCATATGCCTTCTCCAGATCCATAAATGCTACATACAAATCCATTTGCTTTTCTAAGTATTTCTCACATACATTCTTCAAAGCAAACACCTGATCCACATATCCTCTACCACTTCTGAAACCACGCTGCTCTTCCCCAATCTGATGCTCTGTACATGCCTTCACACTCTCAATCAATACCCTCCCATATAATTTCCCAGGAATACTCAACAAACTTATACCTCTGTAATTTGAGCACTCACTCTTATCCCCTTTGCCCTTGTACAATGTCACTATGCACGCATTCCGCCAATTCTCAGGCACCTCACCATGAGTCATACATACATTAAATAACCTTACCAACCAGTCAACAATACAGTCACCCCCTTTTTTAATAAATTCCACTGCAATACCATCCAAACCTGCTGCCTTGCCGGCTTTCATCTTCCGCAAAGCTTTTACTACCTCTTCTCTCTTTACCAAATCATTTTCCCTAACCCTCTCACTTTGCACACTACCTCGACCAAAACACCCTATATCTGCCACTCTATCATAAAACACATTCAACAAACCTTCAAAATATTGACTCAATCTCCTTCTCACATCACACACACATACACACACACACACACATATATATATATATATATATATATATATATATATATATATATATATATATATATATATATATATATATATATATATATATATATATATATATATATATATACAGCGCTGGTGGCTGATTCATATGAGAAACTGCAGAAGCTGGTGATTGAATTTGGTAAAGTGTGTGAAAGAAGAAAGTTAAGTGTAAATGTGAATAAGAGCAAGGTTATTAGGTACAGTAGGGTTGAGGGTCGTCAATTGGGAGGTTAGTTTGAATGGAGAAAAACTGGATGAAGTAAAGTGTTTTAGATATCTGGGAGTGGATCTGGCAGCGGATGGAACCATGGAAGCGGAAGTGGATCATAAGGTGGGGAAGGGGGCGAAAATCCTGGGAGCCTTGAAGAATGTGTGGAAGTCGAGAACATTATCTCGGAAAGCAAAAATGGGTATGTATGAAGGAATAGTGGTTCCAACAATGGTTTATGGTTGCGAGGCGTGGGCTATGGATAGAGTTGTGCGCAGGAGGGTGGATGTGCTGGAAATGAGATGTTTGAGGACAATGTGTGGTGTGAGGTGGTTTGATCGAGTAAGTAACGTAAGGATAAGAGAGATGTGTGGAAATAAAAAGAGCGTGGTTGAGAGAGTAGAAGAGGGTGTTTTGAAATGGTTTGGGCATATGGAGAGAATGAGTGAGGAAAGATTGACCAAGAGGATATATGTGTCGGAGGTGGAGGGAACGAGAAGTGGGAGACCAAATTGGAGGTGGAAAGATGGAGTGAAAAAAATTTTGTGTGATCGGGGCCTGAACATGCAGGAGGGTGAAATGAGGGCAAGGAATAGAGTGAATTGGATCGATGTGGTATACCGGGGTTGGCGTGATGTCAGTGGATTGAATCAGGGCATGTGAAGCGTCTGGGGTAAACCATGGAAAGCTGTGTAGGTATGTATATTTGCGTGTGTGGACGTATGTATATACATGTGTATGGGGGTGGGTTGGGTCATTTCTTTCGTCTGTTTCCTTGCGCTACCTCGCAAACGCGGGAGACAGCGACAAAGCAAAAAGAAAAAAGAAAAAAAAAAAAAAAAATATATATATATATATATATATATATATATATATATATATATATATATATATATATATATATATATATATATATTGTTACGAACTCAATACTTTTTCAGGCCAGGTCGCCAGTAACATATCTGTTACAAATACTACTGATCCATGTCTCGCAAGGACGTTATAGATTTGTCAAGTTGCACAACTCAGGATAACACAATAAGAAAGTTATGGTACTGAATTAAAGACCAGCATTACATTAAATCTATCTATAATGAAAAAATTCAAGTGTACAAAGATAGGCACATAAATCAAGCATGGAACATTACGTTAACACTGAACGTAAGTCAATATTCCAGATAAGATTTCAAGCCAGGAGATCTCTTTCTTGTGGCGCTTAGTTACGCTTGACGTGACACAATGAACTTCATCGTTACACTTATCTAAACCTTTTGTAACACAGTAAACACTTATTGCACAACACTCGGGTAACGGGCTTATAGCAGTAACGGCTTTATAGCACAGCACTCGGGTAACGGGCTTACAACAGAGCACTCGAGTAACGGGCTTATAACACAGCACTCGGGTAACTGGCTTACAGGCTTACAGGCTTATGGGTTTATAGGCTTACAGGCTTATGGGTTTACAGGTTTACAGGTTTACAGCAGGGGACACCACCCACCTTGCTGGGCTGGAGAAAGAGGAATCAGATCTCAGCGGGTGTTGTGGGTACAAGAAGACAAGCGTTCACCCTTGTTGCTATAAACCTTACATTTCGATTGGCTATAGAAATATAGGAGAAATTCTCATTGGTTGGAGGGTCCCAGAGTCTCGGCGCAGTCACACTCTCGTAAAATGCTGGGTGGACAGAAACTCCGAGCCAGCGTCAAGCATCACTCCTCGCCCTGATAAGAAATAGATACAAACACACACGTCTTCGTAACACCCCCCTCCTTAAAGGAGAAAATTCCTAGAAGAGGAATTTTCTCACGTTAAGAGCGGGATAAACAATCAGCTAACACATTCTGTGCGCCAGCAATATGGTGAATATCTAAATTATACTCTTGAAGGAACAAGGCCCACCTAGTTAACCTTTGATTCTTATCTCGGAACTTATTAACATATTTCAACGGGTGGTGATCAGTATACACCTTGATGACATTGCCTGAAGGACACAAGTAAACATGAAAATGACGCAATGCTAATATCAAAGACAAAAGTTCCTTCTCAATGGTAGAATAATTCCTTTGGGTTTGATTGAATTTCTTACTAAAATAACTTACAGGGTGCTCAACATGGTTCTCGTCCTCCTGCAAGAGGACAGCACCGGCTCCCACATTGCTGGCGTCAACAGCTAACTTGGAAGGTTGATCAAAATCAGGGGCCTGCAAAATAGGACTACTACAAAGTATGGATTTTAATTGATGAAAGACTATGTCACACTGCTCATTCCAAACATATTTAACATCTTTCTTCAATAAATCTGTCAAAGGGGTTGCGACTGTTGCAAAATTTACAATGAACATCCTATAGTACCCAACCATACCCATAAAACGTCTCAGTTCTCTTCGAGATCGGGGGGCACTCATCTGGGATAAAGACTGGACCTTTGCAGTCGGTGGGGCTAGCTCACCTTGACCGATCACATAACCCAAATATTGCACCTTGGCCTTCACAAACTCGCATTTGTTCCAATTGAGAACAAGGTCAGCTTTATTCAAGGCCGTCAGAACGTTGTCAAGTCTCTGTAGATGTTCGTCCCAACTCTGACTGTATATCACAATATCATCCAGGTAGACGACACAACCAGGCAGGTCTCTGATGAGGATGTCCATAAGTCGTTGAAATGTTGCAGGGGCATTCTTCATGCCAAAAGGCATCACTTTACACTTATAAGTTTGTCCTAGCACTACAAAGGTGCTAATATCTTGTGCTCTCTCCGTCAATCTAATCTGCCAGTACCCTTTTCTGAGGTCTAGTTTTGACAGGAAGCGAGCATTGCCGACGCGATCTATGCAGTCTTCCACTCGCGGCAGGGGGTAACTGTCAGTTCTTGTTACCTCATTAACCCGGCTGTAGTCAATACAGAACCGATGCGTCCCATCGGACTTGGATACGAGAGTAACAGGGGAGCTCCACTCTGACTGACATGGCTCAATCAGGTCGTGCTCAAGCATTTTGTTCACCTCAGTGCGGAGGATGGCCTCTCGTTGTGGGCTCACCCGGTACGGAGCCAATTTAACCGGTCGGGCTGCTTCCACGTTCACATCATGGGTTGCGAGCGAGGTCTGTCCAGGTGTGTTTCGGAAAACCTCCGGGTGTTTTGACAACAAGGCGGACATTTGCATACGTTGATCTTCCGATAGATGCGAAAGTTTGGTCTCCCACTTCCCGTTCGCGCCTCCGTCCGGTTCCCAGGCTTCCGAGGCACTCGCAGCTACGTCGTCGACTTCGTCACACACGGCTACCACTGGACGTTGGATGATGCAGACTGGTACCTTCGGTTCCAAGCGGGGAGGATCACGACTGAAATATGGCTTAGGCATGTTGACGTGGCATAATCTCCTACCTCTGCGCCTATCGGGGTAGAGACAAGGTAATTTGAGTCTCCTACACTCCGGATAATGGTGTAGGGGCCCTGAAACCGGGCAGCCAAGGGTTGACCTGGCTGCGGTAGTAGAAGCAACACCTCGTCGCCCGCCTTAAACCTTCTTGAACGAGATCGTTTGTCATACCATCTCTTCATTCGTGCTTGGGTCTCTGTTAAATTCTGCCGAGCGGTTTCCCAGCACCTTTGTAGTTTCTCCTTGAACTCGCTGACAGAGTCCAACAGGCCGACACTCTCATTCGAGTTGAGCCACACGTCTTTCAGTGACTTAAGAGGCCCTCGGACCTCGTGGGCAAACATCAGCTCAAAGGGGGGGAAACCTAGAGATTCATTAGGCACTTCTCTCGTGGCAAAGAGAAGAAATTGGAGTCCCTTATCCCAGTCCTTAGTGATGTCAGCACAATACTTCTTTATCATGGACTTCAGGGTGGAATGGTAACGTTCCAGTGCTCCCTGGCTCTGAGGGTGGTAAGCAGTGGAGGTAATCTTACCGATACCCAGCTCCCTCAGGGTTTGTCGAAAAGTCCTGGACATGAAATTGGATCCCCGATCAGATTGCACCTCTTTGGGAAGTCCAAATTTTGTGAAGAAGCTAAGCAGCTCCCGGACAACAGTCTTGGCATTCATGCTTCTCAACGGTACTGCTTCGGGATATCTCGTGGCCATATCAATAATACTTAAAATGTAACAGTGGCCAGAGGAGGTTCTTGGCAATGAGCTCACAATGTCAACTATGACTCGATCAAACGGAGCTTCAAATGGGGGAATAGGAACTAAGGTGGCAGCCTTAAGCTTCTGATTAGGCTTTCCCGTCACTTGACATGTATGACACGTCTTCACGTACTGAGCGACATCCCGGCGGACACCAGGCCAATATACATTCCGCCACACTCGGTCCAGGATCCTCCTTCCCCCTAAATGACCGGCGAAATTTGAGTCATGCGGCAGCTTCAAAATCTCCCTCCTGTAGGGACGCGGCACTAACACCTGGTGAACTGCCTGCCACTCCTCGTCTTCCCCATTACATGACACTGGACACCACCTCCTCATTAACAACCCATCCCGGAGGTAATAACCGTCAGCCGATGCCTCAGCCGACTCAAAATCCTTCGCTGATTTAGTTATTACGTACTGCCGTACATCACGGGGTAGAACGTCCTTACATTCCTCAAACACAAATAGTTTCAGGACCGATTCAACATCAATATAAGCTCCCGCAGAACGAAGCCACTGCGCGCCTAACTTGTACTTCTCACAAAAATGATCTAGGTAGGTTTGATCAGGGCGCTTATGCTTAGTTCGAAATCTGAGTCGGTGCGCTTCCGGACTTAAATGATAAGAATTTATCACTGCCTGCTTAACGACCTCATAATCACCACACTGGTCATCGTTCAACGCGGTGTACGTGGATTCAGCTTTGCCAAAAAGGAGGGGCCGCAAAACTGTCACCCAGGCTGACTTCGGCCAAGAGCAGTCACGGGCAGTCTGTTCAAATTTAGGGAAAAAGGAAGTCACATTATATTCATCGAACTTAGGTACGAGATGTAAGTCTCCCAACCGAGACGACACTAGTCCTGATGGTGAAGCGTTAAGTCTAAGTTTTTCACGTTCGAGAGCTAACCGAGCTTGTTCAGCCTGGAACCTAGCTTGTTCAGTCTGCTCCTTCTGTACTTGCACGTGTGCTTGCTGTGCTTATGCATTGATCTTAGCTATCTCTAGTTGAATTCGCCAGTATTCGGGATCAACATTAACATCACTAGGAATAAGGGGAGGGATCGAGGCTTCGGCCGACGTCACTGATGGAGCGGTATTGTCGACACTAATTTCAACATCAGGCGCAGCATCTACTACCTGTTCACTAGCAAAATGATTTATGACTAAGGTCTCCAACTGTACTTTACTAGCTTTCCGGTCATAATTATATTCTAACCTATTTGCAATAAGCTTCAACTCATGCTTTGTTAAAGATTTGATATCCTCGTGAGAGGGCTCAGATCCACAGAACTGGTCAACGTCAGCGTTGCTGGTCAACGACATGATTAACGAAAAGGAAAGAGATTCCGTTAAGGCAAGAAATATCCTGGCAAGGTCGCCAATTCATATGTTACGAACTCAATACTTATTCAGGCCAGGTCGCCAGTAACATATCTGTTACAAATACTACTGATCCTTGTCTTGCAAGGACGTTATAGATTTGTCAAGTTGCATAACTCAGGATAACACAATAATAAACTTATGGGATTGAATTAAAGATCAGCATTACATAAAATCTACTTATAATGAAAGAATTCAAGTGTACAAAGATAGGCACATGAAACAAGAATGAAACATTACGTTAACACTGAACATAAGTCAATATTCCAGATAAGATTTCAAGCCAGGAGATCTCTTTCTTGTGACACTTAGTTACGCTTGACGTGACACAATGAACTTCATCGTTACACTTATCTAAACCTGATGTAACACAGTAAACACTTATAGCACAACACTCGGGTAACGGGCTTATAGCAGTAACGGCTTTATAGCACAGCACTCGGGTAACGGGCTTACAACACAGCACTCGAGTAACGGGATTATAACACAGCACTCGGGTAACGGGCTTACAAGCTTACAGGCTTATGGGTTTACAGGCTTACAGGTTTACAGGCTACAGCAGGGGACACCACTCACCTCGCTGCGCTGGAGAAAGACGAATCAGATCTCAGCGGGTGTAGTGGGTACAAGAAGACAAGCGTTAACCCTTGCTGCTATAAACCTTACATTTCGATTGGCTATAGAAATATAGAAGAAATTCTCATTGGTTGGAGGGTCCCAAAGTCTCGGCGCAGTCACACTCTCGTAAAATGCTGGGTGGACAGAAACTCCGAGCCAGCGTCAAGCATCACTCCTCGCCCTGATAAGAAATAGATACAAACACAAACACACAAGGGGCAAGTATGAAGTCTGTTGGGGATGAGAGAGCTTGGTAAGTGAGTCAGTTGTTGTTCGCTGATGATACAGCGCTGGTGGCTGATTCATGTGAGAAACTGCAGAAGCTGGTGACTGAGTTTGGTAAAGTGTGTGAAAGAAGGAAGTTAAGAGTAAATGTGAATAAGAGCAAGGTTATTAGGTACAGTAGGGTTGAGGGTCAATTCAATTGGGAGGTGAGTTTGAATGGAGAAAAACTGGAGGAAGTGAAGTGTTTTAGATATCTGGGAGTGGATCTGGCAGCGGATGGAACCATGGAAGCGGAAGTGGATCATAGGGTGGGGGAGGGGGCGAAAATTCTGCGGGCCTTGAAGAATGTGTGGAAGTCGAGAACATTATCTCGGAAAGCAAAAATGGGTATGTTTGAAGGAATAGTGGTTCCAACAATGTTGTATGGTTGCGAGGCGTGGACTATGGATAGAGTTGTGCGCAGGAGGATGGATGTGCTGGAAATGAGATGTTTGAGGACAATGTGTGGTGTGAGGTGGTTTGATCGAGTAAGTAACGTAAGGGTAAGAGAGATGTGTGGAAATAAAAAGAGCGTGGTTGAGAGAGCAGAAGAGGGTGTTTTGAAATGGTTTGGTCACATGGAGAGAATGAGTGAGGAAAGATTGACCAAGAGGATATATGTGTCGCAGGTGGAGGGAACGAGGAGAAGAGGGAGACCAAATTGGAGGTGGAAAGATGGAGTGAAAAAGATTTTGTGTGATCGGGGCCTGAACATGCAGGAGGGTGAAAGGAGGGCAAAGAATAGATTGAATTGGAGCGATGTGGTATACCGGGGTTGACGTGCTGTCAGTGGATTGAATCAAGGCATATGTATGGGGGTGGGTTGGGCTATTTCTTTCGCCTGTTTCCTTGCGCTACCTCGCAAACGCGGGAGACAGCGGCAAAAAGCAAAAAAAAAAAAAAAAAATATATATATGTCTGGGAATGTCTGGGGAGTAAAGTCAGGGGTTAGTGAGAGGACAAGAGCAGGGGAAGGAGTAGCAATACTCCTGAAACAGGAGTTGTGGGAGTATGTGATAGAGTGTAAGAAAGTAAATTCTCGATTAATATGGGTAAAACTGAAAGTTGATGGAGAGAGGTGGGTGATTATTGGTGCATATGCACCTGGGCATGAGAAGAAAGATCATGAGAGGCAAGTGTTTTGGGAGCAGCTGAATGAGTGTCTTAGTGGTTTTGATGCACGAGACCGGGTTATAGGGATGGGTGATTTGAATGCAAAGGTGAGTAATGTGGCAGTTGAGGGAATAATTGGTATACATGGGGTGTTCAGTGTTGTAAATGGAAATGGTGAAGAGCTTGTAGATTTATGTGCTGAAAAAGGACTGATGATTGGGAGTACCTGGTTTAAAAAGCTAGATATACATAAGTATACTTATGTAAGTAGGAGAGATGGCCAGAGAGCGTTATTGGATTACGTGTTAATTGACAGGCGTGCGAAAGAGAGACTTTTGAATGTTGATGTGCTGAGAGGTGCAACTGGAGGGATGTCTGATCATTATCTTGTGGAGGCTAAGGTGAAGATTTGTATGGGTTTTCAGAAAAGAAGAGTGAATGTTGGGGTGAAGAGGGTGGTGAGAGTAAGTGAGCTTGGGAAGGAGACCTGCGTGAGGAAGTACCAGGAGAGACTAAGTACAGAATGGAAAAAGGTGAGAACAATGGAAGTAAGGGGAGTGGGGGAGGAATGGGATGTATTTAGGGAATAAGTGATGTATTGCGCAAAAGGTGCTTGTGGCATGAGAAGAGTGGAAGGTGGGTTGATTAGAAAGGGTAGTGAGTGGTGGGATGAAGAAGTAAGAGTATTAGTGAAAGAGAAGAGAGAGTCATTTGGACGATTTTTGCAGGGAAAAAATGCAATTGAGTGGAAGATGTATAAGAGAAAGAGACAGGAGATCAAGAGAAAGGTGCAAGAGGTGAAAAAAAGGACAAATGAGAGTTGGGGTGAGAGAGTGTCATTAAATTTTAGGGAGAATAAAAAGATGTTCTGGAAGGAGGTAAATAAAGTGCGTAAGACAAGGGAGCAAATGGGAACTTCAGTGAAGGACGCAAATGGGGAGGTGATAACAAGTAGTGGTGATGTGAGAAGGAGATGGAGTGAGTATTTTGAAGGTTTGTTGAATGTGTTTGATGATAGAGTGGCAGATATAGGGTGTTTTGCTCGAGGTGGTGTGCACAGTGAGAGGGTTAGGGAAAATGATTTGGTAAACAGAGAAGAGGTAGTGAAAGCTTTGCGGAAGATGAAAGCCGGCAAGGCAGCAGGTTTGGATGGTATTGCAGTGGAATTTATTAAAAAAGGGGGTGTCTGTATTGTTGACTGGTTGGTAAGGTTATTTAATGTATGTATGACTCATAGTGAGGTGCCTGAGGATTGGCGGAATGCGTGCATAGTGCCATTATACAAAGGCAAAGGGGATAAGAGTGAGTGCTCAAATTACAGAGGTATAAGTTTGTTGAGTATTCCTGGTAAATTATATGGGAGGGTATTGATTGAGAGGGTGAAGGCATGTACAGAGCATCAGATTGGGGAAGAGCAGTGTGGTTTCAGAAGTGGTAGAGGATGTGTGGATCAGGTGTTTGCTTTGAAGAATGTATGAGAAATACTTAGAAAAGCAAATGGATTTGTATGTAGCATTTATGGATCTGGAGAAGGCATATGATAGAGTTGATAGAGATGCTCTGTTGAAGGTAATAATAATATATGGTGTGGGAGGAAAGTTGTTAGAAGCAGTGAAAAGTTTTTATCGAGGATGTAAGGCATGTGTACGTGTAGGAAGAGAGGAAAGTGATTGGTTCTCAGTGAATGTAGGTTTGCGGCAGGGGTGTGTGATGTCTCCATGGTTGTTTAATTTGTTTATGGATGGGGTTGTTAGGGAGGTAAATGCAAGAGTTCTGGAAAGAGGGGCAAGTATGAAGTCTGTTGGGGATGAGAGAGCTTGGGAAGTGAGTCAGTTGTTGTTCGCTGATGATACAGCGCTGGTGGCTGATTCATGTGAGAAACTGCAGAAGCTGGTGACTGAGTTTGGTAAAGTGTGTGGAAGAAGAAAGTTAAGAGTAAATGTGAATAAGAGCAAGGTTATTAGGTACAGTAGGGTTGAGGGTCAAGTTAATTGGCAGGTGAGTTTGAATGGAGAAAAACTGGAGGAAGTTAAGTGTTTTAGATATCTGGGAGTGGATCTGGCAGCGGATGGAACCATGGAAGCGGAAGTGGATCATAGGGTGGGGGAGGGGGCGAAAATTCTGGGAGCCTTGAAGAATGTGTGGAAGTCGAGAACATTATCTCGGAAAGCAAAAATGAGTATGTTTGAAATGTTGTATGCTTGCGAGGCGTGGGCTATGGATAGAGTTGTGCGCAGGAGGATGGATGTGCTGGAAATGAGATGTTTGAGGAGAATATGTGGTGTGAGGTGGTCTGATCGAGTAAGTAACGTAAGGGTAAGAGAGATGTGTGGATATAAAAAGAGCGTGGTTGATAGAGCAGAAGAGGGTGTTTTGAAATGGATTGGGCACATGGAGAGAATGAGTGAGGAAAGATTGACCAAGAGGATATATGTGTCGGAGGTGGAGGGAACGAGGAGAAGAGGGAGACCAAATTGGAGGTGGAAAGATGGAGTGAAAAAGATTTTCTGTGATCGGGGCCTGAACATGCAGGAGGGTGAAAGGAGGGCAAGGAATAGAGTGAATTGGAGCGATGTGGTATACCGGGGTTGACGTGCTGTCAGTGGATTGAATGAAGGCATGTGAAGCGTCTGGGGTAAACCATGGGAAGCTGTGTAGGTATGTATATTTGCGTGTGTGGACGTATGTATATACATGTGTATGGGGGGGGGGGTTTGGGCCATTTCTTTCGTCTGTTTCCTTGCGCTACCTCGCAAACGCGGGAGACAGCGACAAAGTATAATAAAAAATATATATATATATATATATATATATATACTGCCCGAGACAACAGCTTCCTTTCCACATCCAGGCCCCATACAACTTTCCATGGTTTACCCCAGACGTTTCACATGCCCTGGTTCAATCCACTGCCAGCACATCGACCCGGGTATACCACATCGTTCAAATTCACTTTATTCCTTGCACGCCTTTCACCCTCCTGCATGTTCAGGCCCCGATCACTCAAAATCTTTTTCACTCCATCTTTCCACCTCCAATTTGGTCTCCCACATGTCGTCACCTCCATCTCTGACACATATATCCGCTTGGTCAATCTTTCCTTTCTCATTCTCTCCATGTGACCAAACCATTGCAAAACACCCTCCTCTGCTATCTCAACCACACTCTTTTTATTACCACACATCTCTCTTACCCAATTATTACTTACTCGATCAAACCAGCTCACACCACATATTGTCCTCAAACATCTCATTTCCAGCACATCCACCCTCCTGTGCACAACTCTATCCATAGCCCACGCCTAGTAACCATACAACATTCTTGGCACCACTATTCCCTCAAACATACCCATTTTTACTTTCCGAGATATTGTTCTCGACTTCCACACATTCTTCAAGGCTCTCAGAATGTTCACCCCCTCCCCCACCCTATGATTCACTTCCGCTTCCATGGTTCCATCCACTGCCAAATCCACTCCTAGATATCTAAAACACTTCACTTCTTCCAGTTTTTCTCCATTTGAACTTACCTCCTAATTGACTTGGCCCTCAACCCTACTGTACCTAATAACCTTCCTCTTATTCACATTTACTCTCAACTTTCTTCTTTCACACACTTTACCAAACTCAGTCACCAGCTTCTGCGGTTTTTCTCACATGAGTCAGCCACCAGCGCTGTATCATCAGCGAACAACAACTGACTCACTTCCCAAGTTCCCTCATGTAGAACAGACTTCATACTTACATCTCTTTCCAAATCTCTTGCATTCACCTCCCTGGCAACCCCATCCATAAACAAATTAAACAACCATGGAGACATCACACACCCCTGCCGTAAGCCTACATTCACTGAGAATCAATCACTTTCCTCTCTTCCTGCACGTATACGTGCCCCACATCTTCGAAAAAAACTTTTCACTGCTTCTAACAACATGCCTCCCACACCATATATTCGTAATACCTTCCACAGAGCATCTCTATTAACTCTGTCATATGCCTTCTCTAGATCCATAAATGGTACATACAAATCCATTTGCTTTTCTAAGTATTTCTCACATACATACCTCAAAGGACACACCTGATTCACACATCCTCTACCACTTCTGAAACAACACTGCTCTTCCCCAATCTGATGCTCTGTCCATGCCTTCACTCAATACCCTCCCATATAATTCACCAGAAATACTCAACAAACTTATACCTCTGTAATTTGAGCACTCACTCTTATCCCCTTTGTCTTTGTACAATGGCACTATGCAAGCATTCCGCCAATCCTCAGGCACCTCACCATGAATCATACATACATTAAATAACCTTACCAACCAGTAAACAACACAGTCACCCATCTTTTTTATAAATTCCACTGCAATACCATCCAACCCCGCTGCTTTGCCGGCTTTCATCTTCCACAAAGCTTTTACTACCTCGTCTCTGTTTACCAAATTATTTTCCCTAGCCTTCTCACTTTGCACACAACCTCGACCAAAACACCCTATATCTGCCACTCTATCATCAAACTCATTCAACAAACCTTCACAATACTCACTCCATCTCTTTCTCACATCACCACAACTTTTTATTACCTCCCCATTAGCCCCTTTCACTGAAGTTCCCATTTCCTCCCTTGTCTTACGCAATTTATTTGCCTCCTCCCAGAACATCTTTTTATTCTCCCTAAAATTTAATGATACTCTCTCACCCCAACTCTCATTTGCACTCCTTTTCACCTCTTGCACCTTTCTCTTGACCTCCTACCTCTTTCATTTATACATCTCCAACTCATTTGCATTTTTTCCCTGCAAAAATCGTCCAAATGCCTCTCTCTTCTCTTTCACTAATAATCTTACTTTTTCATCCCACCACTCACTACCCTTTCTAATCAACCCACCTACCACTCTTCTCATGCCACAAGCATCTTTTGCGCAAGCCATCACTGCTTCCCTAAATACATCCCATTCCTCCACCACTCCCCTTACCTCCTTTGTCCTCACCGTTTTCCATTCTGTACTCAGTCTCTCCTGGTGCTTTCTCATACAAGTCTCCTTCCCAAACTCACTTACTCTTACCACTCTCCTCACCCGAACATTTTCTATTCTTTTCTGAAAGCCTATACAAATCTTCAAATTCGCCTCCATAAGATAATGATCAGACATCCCTCCGGTTGCACCTCTCAGCACATTAACATCCAAAAGTCTATCTTTCGCACGCCTAGCAATTAACACGTAATCCAATAACGCTCTCTGGCCATCTCTCCTACTTACATACGTATACTTATGTATATCTCGCTTTTTAAACCAGGTATTCCCAATCACCAGTCCTTTTTCAGCATATAAATCTACAAGCTCTTCACCATTTCCATTTACATCACTGAACACCCAATGTATACCAATTATTCCCTCAACTGCCACATTACTCACCTTTGCATTTAAATCACCCATCTCTATAACCCGGTCTCGTGCATCAAAACCACTAACACACTCATTCAGCTGCTTCCAAAACACTTGCCTCTCAAGATATGTTTTCTCATGCTCAGGTGCATATGCATCAATAATCACCCATCTCTCTCCATCAACTTTCAGTTTTACCCACATCAATCTAGAATTTATTTTCTTACACTCTATCACATCCCCCCACAACTCCTGTTTTAGGAGTAGTGCTACTCCTTCCCTTGCTCTTGTCCTCTCTCTAACTCCTGACTTTACTCCCAAGACATTCCGAAATCACTCTTCCCCTTTACCTTTGATATTCATTTCACTTAGAGCCAAAACATCGAGGTTACTTTCCTCAAACATACTACCTATCTCTCCTTTTTTCTCATCTTGTTTACATCCACACACATTTAGACACCCTAATCTGAGCCTTTCGAGGAGGATGAGCAATCCCCGCGTGACTCCTTCTGTTTCCCCTTTTAGAAAATTAAAATACAAGGATGGGAGGGTTTGTGGCCCCCTGCTCTCGTCCCCTTTAGTCGCCTTGTACGACACGTGAGGTATGCGTGGGAAGTATTCTTTCTCCCCTATCCCTAGGGATATATATATATATATATATATATATATATATATATATACATATATATATATATATATATATATATATATATATATATATATATATATATATATATATATATATATATATATTATATATATATATATATATGTATTGGAAAGGATCACAATTTTGCGCGTGATCTAGATATTCCTATGAGTCCACGGGAAAAATGAAATACGAAAAGTTCCCAAGTGCACTTTCGTGTAATAATCACATCATTAAGGGAGACAAAAGAGAGGAATATGACAGTCAGTTGATATACATCGAAGAGACGAAGCTAGGACGCCATTTGGTAAACTTGTGATTGTCCACATCCAGGCCCCCCCAGAACTTTCCATGGTTTTCCCCAGACGCTTCAAATGCCCTGGTTTAATCCACTGACAGCACGTCGACCCCGGTATACCACATCGTTTCAATTCACTTTATTCCTTGATCGCCTTTCACCCTCTAGCATGTTCAGGCCCCGATCACTCAAAATCTTTTTCACTCCATCTTTCCACCTCCAATTTGGTCTCCCACTTCTCCTGGTTCCCTCCACCTCTGACACATATATCCTCTTTGTCAACCTCTCCTCACTCATTCTCTTCATGTGACCAAACCATTTCAAACACCCTCTTCTGCTCTCTCAACCACACTCTTTTTAATACCGCATATCTCTCTTACCCTATTATTACTTACTCGATCAAACCACTTCACACCACATATTGTCCTCAAACATCTCATTTCCAGCACAACCACCCTCCTCCGCACAACTCTATCCATAGCTCACGCCTCGTAACCATACATCATTGTTGGAACCACTATTCCTTCAAACATACCCATTTTTGCTTTCGGAGATAATGTTCTCGACTTCCACACATTTTTCAAGGCTACCAGAATTTTCGCCCCCTCCCACACCCTTTGACTCATTTCCGATTCCATGGTTCTATCCGATTCCAAATCCACTCCCAGATATCTAAAACACTTCACTTCCTCCAGTTTTTTCTCCATTCAAACTTACCTCCCAATTGACTAATCCCTCTACCTATTATACCTAATAACCTTGCTCTTATTCACATTTACTCGCAACTTCCTTCTTTCACACACCCTACCTAACTCAGTCACCAGCTTCTGCAGTTTCTCACATGAATCAGCCACCAACGCTGTATCATCAACGAACAACAACTGACTCACTTCCTAAGATCTCTCATCCACAACAGACTGCATACTTGCCACCCCTTTCGAAAACTCTTGCATTCACCTCCCTAACAACTCCATCCATATACAAATTAAACAACCGTGGAGACTTCACACACCCCTGCCGCATACCTACATTCACTGAGAACCAATCACTTTCCTCTCTTCCTACACGTACACATGCCTTACATCCTCGATAAAAACTTTTCACTGCTTCTAACAACTTGCCTCCCACACCATATATTCTTAATCCCTTCCACAGAACATCTCTATCAACTCTATCATATGCCTTTTCCAGATCCATAAATGCTACATCGAAATCCAATTGCTTTTCTAAGTTTTTCTCACAAACATTCTTCAAAGCAAACACCTGATCCACACATCCTCCACCACTTCTGAAACCACACTGCTCCTCCCCAATCTGATTCTCTGTGCATGCCTTCACCCTCTCAATCAATACCCTCCCATATAATTTCCCAGGAATACTCAACAAACTTATACCTCTGTAATTTGAGCACTCACCCTTGTCCCCTTTGACTTTTTACAATGGCACCATGCAAGCATTCCGCCAATCCTCAGGCACGTCATCATGAATTATAAATACATTAAACAACCTTACCAACCAGTCACCAGTACAGTCACCCCCTATTTTAATAAATTCCACTGCAATACCATCCAAACCTGCTACCTTGCCGGATTTCATCTTCCGCAAAGCTTTTAGTACCTCTTCTCTGTTTGCCAAATCATTTTCCCTAACCCTCTCACTTTGCACACTACCTCGACCAAAACACCCTATATCTGCCACTCTATCATCAAACACATTCAGCAAACCTTCAAAATACTCACTCCATCTCTTTCTCACATCACCACTACTTGTTATCACCTCCCCATTAGCCCCCTTCATTGAAGTTCCCATTTGTTCGCTTGTCTTACGCACTTTATTTACCTCCTTCCAAAACATCTTTTTATTCTCCCAAAAATTTAATGATACTCTCTCACCCCTACTCTCATTTGCCCTCTTTTTCACCTCTTGCACCTTTCTCTTGACCTCCTGCCTATATATACATATATATATATATATATATATATATATATATATATATATATATATATATATATATATATATATATATATATATATATATATATATATATTCGTATGAGTCCAAGTGGAAAATCTAACGCGGTACGTTCCCACGTGCACTTTCGTGTAATAATCACATCACCAGTGGAGATACAAGAAAAAAATATGAGTCATCTGTTATACAATGATGAGACATAGCTAAGACGCCATTTGGTAAACAAGTAATTGTCCAAGACAGACAACGAGCGTATTATAAACTATTATGTGGATAAGAAGAGGAATTGTTTCCAAATTTTATCAACAATAAACTACCCAACCTCTATAAAACTTCACTAATGTTAAGGTTATATTTCATTGTGTATTCAATGATAAAAGATTCAATTGTATTTCTCGTGTTACTGGTGTTAGTGTTAATAATTGAGATGTCATTACTCTAGTCAATACAATGATCATAGCTTTTAACGTGAATAAACAAGCCATTTGATTCTTGTCCTGTTCTTATACTATAGTTATGTTGGAGGAACCGGATGTTGGACTATTGCTATAATAGATTAAGAAGTGAACGCAATAGGCTACAAATGAAACTGAATTGTAAGTTGGACCATATTATTGAAATCAGTAACTGGACTAAGAACACGAACCCTTATTTTTTGATAAGCCTGTCCAATAAACAACTAGCTAAAGATTACTTTAGTGCTTTAAGCTATGGATTATGTTTTGTGTGCTCTAACAAGGAAGCCAGATGTGATGATGTCACTAAGTCTTTTTGGAACTTAGAGTAGTACAGTAAATTATCTAATGATGAAATTAATATCTGTAAGGGGTTGGTGTATGCCACTTTGTCAAAAGCAGCGGATCCTAATTGCCCTAAAAAATTTGTAAGAGCCAATAACACTTAGAAAAAAGACAGTAATACACATATTACTAGAACAGGTAATATGTAATATGTGATTTTGGACAAAAGTAATCATTCATCTAAAATGAATGATCTTTTAAACGATGACACAACATATTTTAAACTCAGTAAGAATCCACTAGAAGCAGTTAATTCCCATTTCAATAAAGAACTAAAGTTGTTGAAAGGTAGTGGTTCTCTTATCAAAATTTTGTCATCTTTGTCCCCTTCATTTCCATATATGTATGGACTTATCAAAACACATAAACAAAATTTTCCAGCAAGACCTGTAGAGAGTTCAGTAGGCTCCATCACCTATAGATATCAAATTCTGATGTCATTAAAATGTAGATTTAGATAACAAGCTTAAGAATATCAATGTTAATTTTGATTGCAAACTTGTTAGGTTTGAATTTTCCACACTGTTAACGAAAGTTCCAGTTGATGACCTTTTAGAGTATTTTTTTGATGTTTTGGATGATATTCATTTACCTGTTTCAAAGTCTTTTTGCATTGAACCGATAAAATTGTGTATAAACGACTGTGTATTTCCATTCAGTGTAGAATATCATGCTCAAAAATTTGGTTTGGTAACGGGTCACCCACTTTCACTTGTAATAAGTAATCTTTATATGAAATTCTTTGAAACAAACTTACTTTATATGAAATTCTTTGAAACAAACTTAATAAATGTTCTCTTATCTTCTAATGCAATTTGGTGTAGGTATGTGGATGATGTTCTTCGTGTTTGGCAAACAAATGAAAATTTACAGATATTCCTACCCTTACTTAACAATTTAGCAACTTCCATCAAATTTACTGTTGAAAATGAAAATGATGGTATGTCACCATTTTTAGATTGCATGATCCATAGGCAAGGAAACAAGTTTAAGTTTAGTATATACAGAAAACCTACCAATGTATGCTCATATATCCATTATTACTCATCTCAACATAACAGAGTTAGATTATCATCATTTCAATCTATGTTCCTTAGGCCATTACGTATTTGCACTCCAGAGTTTATTGATAATGAGTTTGAGAATATATATTCTATTGGATCTAAGTCAAAGTACCCTAGATCTTTCATTGATAAATCCCTCAAGTTAGCAAAGAAATCATTTTATAGAGATGAACCCAATCCTCGAGGCCATTGACACCAAGAATCTTTTAGTTCTCCCTTTTAACAATAATCATACTTTACTTGCTATGTTGCTTAAATTCTTTAATGTAAATATTGCCTTCAGCTACAATAATAATATAAAGAATATCTTAGTCAGGAACTCACTAGTAAATTCTCCTGGATGCATCTATAAAGTGCCATGTAGAAATTGTGATAAGTTTTATGTTGGGCAGACTGGTAAGGATCTTTCTGTTAGACTCAAACAACATAAATATAATATAAGAACAGGACAAGAATCAAATGCCTTGTTTGATCGCGTTAAAAATTATGATCATTGCATTGTCTGGAGTAATGCCATCTTAGTTATTAACTCTAACTACACTAACGCGAGAAATATCGTTGAATCTTCTATTATTAGATACAAAAAGGATTATAATTTCATTACAAATTGGATAACTTTATTTTTGACAAAATTTGTAAACAATGCCCATTCTTGTCCACATAAGTTTACATTACGCTCGTTGTCTGTTTTACACAATCACTTGTTTACTAAATTGCGTCCTAGCTACATTTCTTCTGTGCATATCAAATGACTTGCATTTCTTTCT
>NC_092237.1:31626757-31705653 GCF_036320965.1 Panulirus ornatus
AAAAACATGATAGTCATCAAATGATTATTTCCTCTTCGATTTTTTTGGCAAACGTCCAACACTGTCAATTATGATATTACTAAAAGGCTCAACAAAAGCTGGAATACGTTTTAGTGAACCTAGGTGAGAAATCTAAACTGTTTTCCTACTCTTTGACCAGTTGGACATTTTGTACGAAATTCGGCAACATCTCTTTTAATAAAAGGGAAGTAAAATGCTTTAATAGCTTACAGCCTTTCTTACTCCTAAATGGCCAAATAAACTAGAATTATGGGATAAAACAATGATATTATTTCCATACACCCAAGGAACTGTAATCTGCTTCTTCATCTCCAACTGGCCTAACGTACGTAGGAACACTTGGAGGTCTCCACTTTCTCATTAACACCTCCACCTTGAATCCTACCGACTAATCAATACCTTGCCATTTCTGTGTTCATCATTCCAACTTTCCTTCAGACTACTATCTTCTGATTGAAACTTTAGTCAGTTCATCCTAATCAACTTTGAAATCTGAAAGATAATACATAACTTGACATCCTACATTTTCTACATCTCTTACCTGAACCATAGCTCTAGCAACAATACAAGCAGCAAATAATTCGTCTTTTTAGCATACAAATTTGTCACATTGCAATTATCCTCACATACAGAATATAAGTCTGACGTGTACGTATTAGTCTCCCGTCAGAAACTTCTTTTACATCTTCAGAACTTTCTGTTCTATCCGTTTTAGGAAAAGAGACCCAACATTTGTTTTAGGACCAAACAAAATTAAATTATGTTCATTAAGGTAAAGGGGATTATCAACCATTTTTGGTTCTGGAACTACTATGTCTCCAGCCAAGTCGTTTCCTGTCAACATGTCCCCTCCATGGATAGGAAGTTAATCGCTCACACCAACTTTAACCATACCATTAAGAGATCCATTCTCAAGGTTAGCATAATGCAGTGGAACGGTCAGTCCTGCTCCTAACCTTCTAACACCAGCCTCCTCATCAGGGTACGACTCTGTGATCCACTCTAGCATTTCCTTGAGCACTAGGCGATGGTTAGCTTCGGTGTCCCCTACGATCATAATTTTCCTCTTAGGATCCCCTTCCAATGATATCTTCTCCTCAGTCATAAATGGTTTTCAACTAACCACACACCTTCTAACTTCACTGTCCCTGGTCAATCTTATCTCTTGAGATTCCAAGGCTTCCCCTAATCAACAGTTAACCCAGCTAACTTACAGGTATTTTTACTCTGAAATTTGACATGATCAATTTCCCCACGTGCATACCATCTCACTCATGGCCTCTCCTGCTGACCCTCAGGTCAGTCAGAACCTGACTGGGACTTAGTAATATTTTTTCGTGGTTGACCTGGAACGTTATCACCCACATTTTGCTTATGATAATAATTTGTTTTGAACCTTCGCTTGGTTTGGTTGCCGTTTGTCACTAAACTAATATCTTAATTGTTCGTATCCACTCTGTTAGTTTGATGTCTCTTCCCTGTACATTTTATATTCAATTGCTTGTTGATCTGCTAAATGTGCAGCCTCTTTCGGATCCTTAACCTTATCCTCATATTTTTCATACCTAATATCAGTATGTACTAAATCTTTATAATGCTCTAGCAAGATCATTTGCATCAAGTCTTCCAGAGTTTTGACATCCTCAAATTTTCACCACCTGTCAACTTTGATTTCACATAATCTCACTAACTTTAGATAAGTCTGCACAGTTAATTTCCTCAGATCTCTAAACCTTCTTGTTCCTTTCCTCAAACATCCTACCTATATCTCCTTTTTCCTCATGTTGGTTACATCCACACACATTTAGACACCCCAATCTGAGCCTTCGAGGAGGATGAGCACTCCCCACGTGACTCATTCTTCCCTTTCCCCTTTTAGAAAGTTGAAAATACAAGAAGGGGAGGGTTTTTAGCCTCCCGCTCTCTTCACCCCAACATTCTCTCTACTCTTCTGAAAATCTCTACAAATCTTCACCTTCGCCTCCACAAGATAATGAATAGATATCCCTCCATTTGCACCTCTCAGCATATTAACATCCAAAACTCTCTTTTACGCGCCTATCGATTAACACGTAATCCAATAATTCTGGCTATCTCTCCTACTTACATACGTGTACTTATGTATATCTCTCTTTTTAAACCAGGTATTCCCAATCACCAGTCCTTTTTCAGCACACAAATCTACAAGCTCTTCACCATTTCCATTTACAACACTGAACACCCCATGTACACCAATTATTCCCTTAACTGCCACATTACTCACCCTTGCATTCTAATTACCCATCACTATAACTCGGGCTCGTACATCAAAACTACTAACACACTCACTGATCTGCTCCCAAAACATTTGCCTCTCATGATCTTTCTTCTCATGCCCAGGTGCATAGGCACGAATAATCACCCATCTCTCTCCATCCACTTTCAGTTTTACCCATATCAATCTAGAGTTCACTTTCTTACAATCTATCACATATCCCCACCCCTCCTGTTTCAGTAGTGCTACTCCTTCCCTTGCTCTTGTCCTCTCACCAACCCCTGACTTTACTCCCAAAACATTCCCAAACCACTATTCCCCTTTACCCTTGAGCTTCGTTTCATTCAGACCCAAAATATCCAGGTTCCTTTCCTCAAACGTACTACCTATCTCTCCTTGTGTATTTGTTAATAGAAGATTCAGTGATATTTCTCGTGGTACTGGAGTTAGAGTTGATACCTGAGATGGCATTACTCCAGTCAATACAAGGATCGTATTTGTTAACGTTATCAAACAAGGCATTTAATTATTGTCCTGTTCTTATACTATATTTGTGCTGCTTGCATCTAACAAAGATCGTTACCAGTCTGCCCAACATAAATCTTATCATAATTTCTACATGGCCCTTTATAGATGCATCCAGGAGAATTTTCTGTTGAGTTCTTAATTAAATATTCTTTATAGTATTATTGTTACTTAAGGCAACATTTACATAAAGGATTTAAGCAACATGGGAAGTAAAGTAATATTATTAAAAGGGAGAAGTAAAAGATTCTTGGTTTCAATGGGAGGTTTGGGTTTAACTCTATAAACTAGTTTCTTTGCTAACTTTGCTAACTCACAGTCAGTAACCTGTGGACTGAAAATACGAAATACCTTAAGGAACATAGATTGAAATGATGATTATTTAACTGTGTCATATAGAGATGAGTAATAATGGATATGAGCATACATTGGTAGGTTTTGTGTGTATGCTAAACTTAAATTTTTTTCCTTGCCTATGGATCATGTAATATAAAAATGCTAACATACAAGTATTTTCATTTTCTACAGTAAATTTGATGGAAGGCAATAAAATCTTAAGTAAAGGGAGAAATGTTTATAGATTTCATTTATTGGCCAAACATATATATACCTATATATAAACATATATATACCTATATACCTAAAGAAAATTGCATAACGCAGATAAGGCTAACACTGTTGTGATTATGGACAGAAGTAATTATTTATCTAAAATGAATGATCTTTTGTTATAACACAACTTATTCTAAACTCAGTAAGATTCCCCTAGAAGCAGTTAATTCTCATATCAATAAAGAACTCAAGTTTTTGTTGAAAGGTAATGGTTTTCTTATCAAAAGTTTGTCATATTTTTCCCATTCATTGCCATATATGGATGGAGTTATCAACTCACAAAAAACAAATTTTGCACCTAGACCTATAGTGAGTTCAGTAGGCTTCATCACATATAAATTTATCAAGACCTTTAGTGGGTATGCTATCAAATTCTAATGATATGAACAATGGAGATTTTGTTAACAATCTTAACAATATCAATGTTGATTTTTGATTCAATCCTGTTAGCTCTGATGTTTCCTAACTGTTCACAAAATTTCAATTGATGACCTTTTAGAATATCTATTTGATGTTTTGGATGATATTCATTTGCCTGCCTCAAAGTCTGATCTTATTGATCTGATAAAATTGTGTATGAAACACTGCGTATTCTAATTCAATGGAGAATAATATGCTTAAAAATTTGGTATGGAAATAGGAAATCCGTTTTTCACCTGTACTAATTAATCTTTATATGGAATTCCTTATAACAAAATTTGTAAAGGAAATTGATTGAGAGGGTGAAGGCCTGTACAAAGCATCTGATTGGAGAAAAGCAGTGTGCTTTCAGAAGTGGTACAGGATTTGTGGATCAGGTGTTTGCTTTGAAGAATGTATGTAAGAATTACTTAGAAGAGCAAAAGGATTTATATGTAGCATGTATGGATCTGGATAAGGCATATGATAGAGCTGATGGAGATGCTCTGTGGAAAGTATTAAGAATATATGGTGTGGGAGGCAAGTTGTTAGAAGCAGTGAAAAGTTTTATCAAGCATGTAAGGAAAGTGTACGAGTAGGAAGATAGGAAAGTGACTGGCTCAACCCACCCACATACACATGTATATACATACACATCCACACACATATATATATATAGATAGCGCTAGGAAAAGATAACAAAGGCCCCATTCGTTCACACTCAGTCTCCAGCTGTCATGCAATAATGCCCGAAACCACAGCTCCCTTTCCACATCCAGGCCCCATACAACTTTCCATGGTTTATCCCAGACGCTTCACATGCCCTGATTCAATCCACTGAAAGCACGTCAACCCCGGTATACCACATCGATCCAATTCACTCTATTCCTTGCCCGCCTCTCACCCTACTGCATGTTCAGGCCCCGATCACTCAAAATCTTTTTCACTCCATCTTTCCACCTCCAATTTGGTCTCCCACTTCTCCTCGTTCCCTCCACCTCTGACACATATATCCTCTTGGTCAATCTTTCCTCATTCATTCTCTCCATGTGCCCAAACCATTTCAAAACACCCTCTTCTGCTCTGTCAACCACGCTCTTTTCATTTCCACACATCTCTCTAACCCTTACATTAATTACTCGATCAAACCACCTCACACCACATATTCTCCTCAAACATCTCATTTCCACCACATCCACCCTCCTGCGTCTCGCAACCATACAACATTGTTGGAACCACTATTCCTTCAAACATACCCATTTTTGCTTTCCGAGATAATGTTCTCGACTTCCACACATTCTTCAATGCTCCCAGGATTTTCGCCCCCTCCCCCATCCTATGATTCACTTCCGCTTCCATTGTTCCATCCGCTGCCAGATCCACTCCCAGATATCTAAAACACTTTACTTCCTCCAGTTTTTCTCCATTCAAACTTACCTCCCAATTGACGTGACTCTCTACCCTACTGTAACTAATAACCTTGCTCTTATTCACATTTACTCTTAACTTTCTTCTTTCAAACACTTTACCAAACTCAGTCACCAGCTTCTGCAGTTTCTCACATGAATCAGCCACCAGCGCTGTATCATCAGCGAACAACAACTGACTCACTTCCCAAGCTCTCTCATCCACAACAGACTTCATACTTGCCCCTCTTTCCAAACTCTTGCATTCACCTCCCTAACAACCCCATCCATAAACAAATTAAACAACCATGGAGACATCACACACCCCTGCCGCAAACCTACATACACTGAGAACCAATCACTTTTCTCTCTTCCTACACGTACACATGCCTTACATCCTCGATAAAAACTTTTCACTGCTTCTAACAACTTGCCTCCCACACCATATATTCTTAATACCTTTCACAGAGCATCTCTATCAACTCTATCATATGCCTTCTCCAGATCCATAAATGTTACATACAAATTCATTTGCTTTTCTAAGTATTTCTAACATACATTCTTCAAAGCAAACACCTGATCCACACATCCTCTACCACTTCTGAAACCACACTGCTCTTCCCCAATCTGATGCTCTGTACATGCCTTCACCCTCTCAATCAATACCCTCCCATATAATTTCCCAGGAATACTCAACAAACTTATACCTCTGTAATTTGAGCACTCACTTTTATCCCCTTTGCCTTTGTACAATGGCACTATGCACGCATTCCGCCAATCCTCAGGCACCTCACCATGAGTCATACATACATCAAATAACCTCACCAACCAGTCAACAATACAGTCACCCCCTTTTTAAATAAATTCCACTGCAATACCATCCAAACCTGCTGCCTTGCCGGCTTTCATCTTCCGCAAAGCTTTTACTACCTCTTCTCTGTTTACCAAATCATTTTTCCCAACCCTCTCACTTTGCACACCACCTCGACCAAGACACCCTATATCTGCCACTCTATCATCAAACACATTCAACAAACCTTCAAAATACTCACTCCATCTCCTTCTCAAATCACCACTACTTGTTATCACCTCCCCATTTGCGCCCTTCACTAAAGTTCCCATTTGCTCCCTTGTCTTACGCACTTTATTTACCTCCTTCCAGAACATCTTTTTATTCTCCCTAAAATTTAATGATACTCTCTCACCCCAAGTCTCATTTGCCCTCTTTTTCACCTCTTGCACCTTTCTCTTGACCTCCTGTCTCTTTCTTTTATACATCTCCCACTCAATTGCATTTTTTCCCTGCAAAAATCGTCCAAATGCCTCTCTCTCGTCTCTTTCACTAATAATCTTACTTCTTCATCCCACAACTCACTACCCTTTCTAATCAACCCACCTCCCACGCTTCTCATGCGACAAGCATCTTTTGCGCAATCCATCACTGATTCCCTAAATACATCCCATTCCTCCCCCACTCCCCTTACTTCCATTGTTCTCACCTTTTTCCATTCTGTACTCAGTCTCTCCTGGTACTTCCTTACACAAGTCTCCTTCCCACGCTCACTTACTCTCACCACCCTCTTCACCCCAACATTCACTCTTCTTTTCTGAAAACCCATACAAATCTTCACCTTAGCCTACACAAGATAATGATCAGACATCCCTCCAGTTGCACCTCTCAGCACATTTACATCCAAAAGTCTCTCTTTTGCGCGCATGTCAATTAACACGTAATCCAATAACGCTCTCTGGCCCTCTCTCCTACTTACATACGTATACTTATGTATATCTCGCTTTTTACACCAGGTATTCCCAATCACCAGTCCTTTTTCAGCACATAAATCTACAAGCTCTTCACCTTTTCCAGTTACAACACTGAGCACCCCATGTATACCAATTATTCCCTCAACTGCCACTTTACTCACCTTTGCATTCAAATCATCCATCACTATAACCCGGTCGCGTGCATCAAAACCACTAACACACTCATTCAGCTGCTCCCAAAACACTTGCCTCTCATGATCTTTCTTCTCATGCCCTGGTGCATATGCACCAATAATCACCCATCTCTCTCCACCAACTTTCAATTTTACCCATATTTTTCGAGAATTTACTTTCTTACATTCTATCACATATTCCCACAACTCCTGTTTCAGGAGTAGTGCTACTCCTTCCCTTGCTCTTGTCCTCTCACTAACCCCTGACTTTACTCCCAAGACATTCCCAAACCACTCTTCCCCTTTACCCTTGAGCTTCGTTTCACTCAGAGCCAAAAAATCCAGGTTCCTTTCCTCAAACATACTACCTATCTCTCCTTTTTTTCACATCTTGGTTACATCCACACACATTTAGACACCCCAATCTGAGTCTACGAGGAGGATGAGCACTCCCCGCCTGACTCCCTCTGTTTCCCACTTTTTAGAAAGTTAAAAAAATACTAGGAGGGCAGGATTTCTGGCCCCTCGCTCCCGTCCCCTCTAGTCGCCTTCTACGATACGTGAGGAATGCGTTGGAAGTATTCTTTCACCCCTACACCCAGGGATAATATATATATATATATATATATGTATATATGTATATATATATATATATATATATATATATATATATATATATATATATATATATATATATATATATATATATATATATATATATATATATATATACATTCACACACACATACACACATTTTTTTTTTTTTTTTTACTTTGTCGCTGTCTCCCGCGTTTGCGAGGTAGCGCAAGGAAACAGTCGAAAGAAATGGCCCAACCCACCCCCATGCACATGTATATACATACGTCCACACACGCAAATATACATACCTACACAGCTTTCCATGGTTTACCCCAGACGCTTCACATGCCTTGATTCAATCCACTGACAGCACGTCAGCCCCGGTATACCACATCGCTCCAATTCACTCTGTTCCTTGCCCTCCTTTCACCCTCCTGCATGTTCAGGCCCCGATCACACAAAATCTTTTTCACTCCATCTTTCCACCTCCAATTTGGTCTCCCTCTTCTCCTTGTTCCCTCCACCTCCGACACATATATCCTCTTGGTCAATCTTTCCTCACTCATCCTCTCCATGTGCCCAAACCACTTCAAAACACCCTCTTCTGCTCTCTCAACCACGCTCTTTTTATTTCCACACATCTCTCTTACCCTTACGTTACTCACTCGATCAAACCACCTCACACCACACATTGTCCTCAAACATCTCATTTCCAGCACATCCATCCTCCTGCGCACAACTCTATCCATAGCCCACGCCTCGCAACCATACAACATTGTTGGAACCACTATTCCTTCAAACATACCCATTTTTGCTTTACGAGATAATGTTCTCGACTTCCACACATTCTTCAAGGCCCCCAGAATTCTCGCCCCCTCCCCCACCATATGATCCACTTCCGCTTCCATGGTTCCATCCGCTGCCAGATCCACTCCCAGATATCTAAAACACTTCACTTCCTCCAGTTTTTCTCCATTCAAACTCACCTCCCAATTGACTTGACCCTCAACCCTACTGTACCTAATAACCTTGCTCTTATTCACATTTACTCTTAACTCTCTTCTTCCACACACTTTACCAAACTCAGTCACCAGCTTCTGCAGTTTCTCACATGAATCAGCCACCAGCGATGTGTCATCAGCGAACAACAACTGACTCACTTCCCAAGCTCTCTCATCCCCAACAGACTTCATACTTGCCCCTCTTTCCAAAACTCTTGCATTTACCTCCCTAACAACCCCATCCATAAACAAATTAAACAACCATGGAGACATCACACACCCCTGCCGCAAACCTACATTCACTGAGAACCAATCACTTTCCTCTCTCCCTACACGTACACATGCCTTACATCCTCGATAAAAACTTTTCACTGCTTCTAACAACTTGCCTCCCACACCATATATTCTTAATACCTTCCACAGAGCATCACTATCAACTCTATCATATGCCTTCTCCAGATCCATAAATGCTACATACAAATCCATTTGCTTTTCTAAGTATTTCTCACATACATTCTTCAAAGCAAACACCTGATCCACACATCCTCTACCACTTCTGAAGCCACACTGCTGTTCCCCAATCTGATGCTCTGTACATGCCTTCACCCTCTCAATCAATACCCTCCCATATAATTTACCAGGAATACTCAACAAACTTATACCTCTGTAATTTGAGCACTCACTCTTATCCCCTTTGCCTTTGTACCATGGCACTATGCACGCATTCCGCCAATCCTCAGGCACCTCACCATGAGTCATACATACATTAAATAACCTTACCAACCAGTCAACAATACAGTCATCCCCTTTTTTAATAAATTCCACTGCAATACCATCCAAACCTGCTGCCTTGCCGGCTTTCATCTTCCGCAAAGCTTTCACTACCTCTTCTCTGTTTACCAAATCATTTTCCCTAACCCTCTCACTTTGCACACCACCTCGACCAAAACACCCTATATCTGCCACTCTATCATCAAACACATTCAACAGACCTTCGAAATACTCACTCCATCTCCTTCTCACATCACCACTACTTGTTATCACCTCCCCATTTGCGCCCTTCACTGAAGTTCCCATTTGCTCCCTTGTCTTACGCACTTTATTTACCTCCTTCCAGAACATCTTTTTATTCTCCCTAAAATTTAATGATACTCTCTCACCCCAACTCTCATTTGCCCTTTTTTTCACCTCTTGCACCTTTCTCTTGACCTCCTGTCTCTTTCTTTTATACATCTCCCACTCAATTTCATTTTTTCCCTGCAAAAATCGTCCAAATGCCTCTCTCTTCTCTTTCACTAATACTCTTACTTCTTCATCCCACCACTCACCACCCTTTCTAATCAACCCACCTCCCACTTTTCTCATGCCACAAGCATCTTTTGCGCAATCCATCACTGATTCCCTAAATACATCCCATTCCTCCCCCACTCCCCTTACTTCCATTGTTCTCACCTTTTTTTCATTCTGTCCTCAGACATATACACACACATACATATATATATATATATATATATATATATATATATATATATATATATATATATATATATATATATATATATATATATATATATATATATATATATATATATATATATATATATATATATATATACATATGAAATATGTAAGAAATAATTTAGAAAACTGAAACTTCTATCTTGAAATGAGATTTTAAAAAAAATGAATGTCTCATTATGGTTCAACCTCTGGCTATGGGAGAGGGAAGTGTATGATTTATTTACACAGACGTCAATAGTAGTTTTCTTCAATTTAACCACTGTATCATACTGCCTGGTCCACTTCTCTTATCATGAAACTGGAATATTGGCTTATGATTTTTCTCAATTGTCTTTATTACACAAAGTACAGCCATATCTTGGATACATGTGGGTAGGTAGTTGGTCATCCGCCATAATAAAGCCTTGGCAGACCAAAAGTTTATCTAGACCTCAACTTTTCCAGTACATTCATGAAAAACACCTTTTTGCTTTCTATCTCTATCACTTTGAAAAATGCTCCCTTTGTTCACATTTCAATGAAAGAATAAGCTTCAATGTCTAAGCTACATTCTTTTCCAATTTCACTATTTTCTTGTCAGAGCACCATGTATGAAAACTATCACTCCAGTAACACAAGTATAAACATTTACTTTCCCTTTAAAAAAGTTCTGGGGAAGTCTGTCTCGATACAGTGCGGGTCACTCTACCACCTGGCGAGGTTTGTGTTGCAATGGTTCTTAATTCACAAAAGTAGTAGCATCACTGGTGGGCGGAAGAACATTCTCATCATCTGCCCCGATGATGAGGTGCGGTGAGTCAGCTGAGATGATGGTGCCCTTAGGGAGCGACACTTTTACTACACCTTATATCTAGATTGCTCCTTACAACTGCTATGCAGGACTTCTCTTCTTTTCCAACTCGTTGTGTGTTGTCCGGTTACTGCGAAATCTGGTAGAGACGGTCAGCAACAGGCCCTGGCTAGTCACCTGCCACAAGAGAGTAACGCCTGAAGGACATGCAACTCTCACTCTCCACTGACGCTGTTGATGCTAATTTGTCTTTGTCCTTAGATACTCTTGGTATGTATGTCGGCTGCTTCTGCAACAGAGGGAAAAGTGACGAACTGGCTGTAGCGCTTGGCCAAAGCCTCTGATATCCGGTGAATGGTTCGACATACTGTAGGTTGACTTACTTGGAGCCTGTGTTGATCTCCCACAACTTTCTTTTAAAGTGGATATTGTGAGACTGCTTTAAAAATGTAGGAAACTGCCTGTTTCATGTATCCATGCATTATGTCACTCAATATATATATATATATATATATATATATATATATATATATATATATATATATATATATATATATATATATATATATATATATATATATATATATATATATATATATATCTTACCCCTGGGGATAGGGGAGAAAGAATGCTTCCCACGTATTCCCTGCGTGTCGTAGAACGCGACTAAAAGGGAAGGGAGCGGGAGGCTGGAAATCCTCCCCTCTCTTTTTTTCTTTTTTTTTTCCAAAAGAAGAAACAGAGAAGGGGGCCAGGTGAGGATATTCCCTCAAAGGCCCAGTCTTCATCCTCTGTTCTTAACGCGAACCTCGCTAATGCTGGAAATGGCGATTAGTATAAAAAAAGAAATTTATATATTTTTTTACATTTATTTATTTTGCTTTGTCGCTGTCTCCCGAGTTAGCGAGGTCGCGCTAGGAAAAGACAACAAAGGCCCCATTCGTTCACACGCAGTCTCTAGCTGTCATGTAATAATGCACTGAAACCACAGCTCCCTTTCCACATCCAGGCGCCACAGAACTTTCCATGGTTTACCCCAGACGCTTCACATGCCCTGGTTCTATCCATTGACAGCACGTCGACCCCAGTATACTACACCGTTCCAATTCACTCTATTACTTGCACCCCTTTCACCCTCCTGCATGTTCAGGCCCCGATCGCTCAAAATCCTTTTCTTTCCATCTTTCCACCTCCAATTTGGTCTCCCACTTCTCCTCGTTCCCTCCACCTCTGACACATATATCCTCTTGGTCAATCTTTCCTCACTCATTCTCTTCATGCGACCAAACCATTTCAAAACACCCTCTTCTGCTCTCTCAACCACACTCTTTTTATTACCACACATCTCTGTTACCTTGTTATTACTTACTCGATCAAACCATCTCACACCACATATTGTCCTCAAACATCTCAGTTCCAGCACATCCATCCTACTGCGCACAACTCTATCCATAGCCCACGCCTCGGAACCATACAATATTGTTGGAACCACTATTCCTTCAAATTACCCATTTTTGCTTTCCGAGATAATGTTCTCGACTTCCACATATTCTTCAATGCTCCCAGAATTTTCGCCCCCTGCCCCACCCATGATTCACTTAGTCTTTCCGCGAAAGAGAGACTTTTGGATGTTAATGTGCTGAGAGGTGCAACTGGAGGAATGGCTGATCATTATCTTGTGGAGGCGAAGGTGAAGATTTGTAGATGTTTTCAGAAAAAAAGAGAGAATGTTGGAGTGAAGAGAATGGTGAGAGTAAGTGAGCTTGGGAAGGAGACTTGTTTCTAGAAGTACCAGGAGAGACTGAATACCGAATGGAAAAAGGTGAGAACAAAGTACGTAAGGGGAGTTGGGGAGGAATGGGATGTATTTAGGGAAGCAGTGATGGCTTTCGCAAATCATTCTTGTGGCATGAGAAGCGTAGGAGGTGGGCATATGAAAAAGGGTAGTGAGCTGTGGATGAAGAAGTTAGATTATTAGGGAAAGAGAAGAGACAGGCATTTGGACGATTTTTGCAGGGAAATAATGCAAAAGCGTGGGAAATGTATAAAGAAAAGAGGCAGGACGTCAAGAGAAAGGTGCAGGAGATGAAAAAGAGGGCAAATGAGAGTTAGGGTGAGAGAGTATCATTAGATTTTAAGGAAAATAAAAAGATGTTTTGGAAGGAGGTAAATAAAGTGCGTAAGACAAGGGAACAAATGGGAACTTCAGTGAAGGGGGCTAATGGGGAGGTGAAAACAAGTAGTGGTGATGTAAGAAGGAGATAGAGTGAGTATTTTGAAGGTTTGATGAATGTGTTTGATGATAGAGTGGCAGATATAGGGTGTTATGATGGAGGTGGTGTGCAAAGCGAGAGGGTTAGGGAAAATGATTTGGTAAAAAGAGAAGAGGTACTAAAAGCTTTAGGGAAGATGAAGGCCGGCAAGGAAGCGGGTTTGGATGGTATTGGAGAGGAATTTATTAAAAAAGGTAGTGACTGTATTGTTGACTGGTTGGTAAGGTTATTTATTGTATACATGATTCATGGTGTGGTGCCTGAGGATTGGCGGAATGCGTGCATAGTTCCATTATACAAAGGCAAAGGGGATAAGAGTGAGTGCTTAAATTACAGAGGTATAAGTTCGTTGAGTATTCCTGGCAAATTATACGGGAGGGTATTAATTGAGAGGGTGAAGTCATGTACAGAGCATCAGATTGGGGAAGAGCAGTGTGGTTTCAGAAGTGGTAGAGGATGTGTGGATCAGGTGTTTGCTTTGAAAAATGTATGTTAGAAATCCTTAGAATAGTAAATGAGTTTGGATGTAGCATATATGCATCTGAAGAAGGCATATGATAGAGTTGATAGAGATGCTCTTTGGAAGGTATTAAGGATATATGGTGTGGGAGGCAAGTTGTTAGAAGCAGTGAAAAGTTTTTATCGAGGATGTAATTCATGTGTACGTGTAGGAAGAGAGGAAAGTGATTGGTTCTCAGTGAATATAGGTTTACGGCAGGGGTGTGTGATGTCTCCATGGTTGTTTAATTTGTATATGGATTGGGTTGTTATGGAAGTGAAAGAAAGAGTTTTGGAGAGAGGGCCAAGTATGCAGTCTGTTGTGGATGAGAGAGCTAGGGAGGTGAATCAGTTGTTGTTCACTGATGATACAGAGCTGGTGGTTGATTCATGTGAGAAACTGCAGAAGCTGGGGACTGAGTTTGGTAAAGTGTGTGAAAAAAGAAAGCTCAGAGTAAATGTGAATAAAAGTAAGGTTATTAGGTACAGTAGGGTTGAGGGTCAAGTCAACTGGAAGGTAAGTTTGAATAGAGAAAAACTGGAGGAAGTGAAGTGTTTTAGATATCTTAGAGTGGATATATATATATATATATATATATATATATATATATATATATATATATATATATATATATATATATATATATATATATATATATATATATATATATATATATATATATATATATATATATATATATTGTATATATATATATATATATATATATATATATATATATATATATATATATATATATATATATATATATATATATATATATATATATATATATGTGGGAGTATGTGATAGAATGTAAGAAAGTAAATTCTCGATTAATATGGGTAAAACTGAAAGTTGATGGAGAGAGGTGGGTGATTATTGGTGCATATGCACCTGGGCATGAGAAGAAAGATCATGAGAGGCAAGTGTTTTGGGAGCAGCTGAATGAGTGTGTTAGTGGTTTTGATGCACGAGACCGGGTTATAGTGATGGGTGATTTGAATGCAAAGGTGAGTAATGTGGCAGTTGAGGGAATAATTGGTATACATGGGGTGTTCAGTGTTGTAAATGGAAATGGTGAAGAGCTTGTAGATTTATGTGCTGAAAGAGGACTGATGATTGGGAATACCTGGTTTAAAAAGCGAGATATACATAAGTATACTTATGTAAGTAGTACAGATGGCCAGAGAGCGTTACTGGATTACGTGTTAATTGACAGGCGTGCGAAAGAGAGACTTTTGGATGTTAATGTGCTGAGAGGTGCAAGTGGAGGGATGTCTGATCATTATCTTGTGGAGGCTAAGGTGAAGATTTGTATGGGTTTTCAGAAAAGAAGAGTGAATGTTGGGGTGAAGAGGGTGGTGAGAGTAAGTGAGCTTGGGAAGGAGACCTGTGTGAGGAAGTACCAGGAGAGACTGAGTACAGAATGGAAAAAGGTGAGAACAATGGAAGTAAGGGGAGTGGGGAAGGAATGGGATGTATTTAGGGAATCAGTGATGGATTGCGCAAAAGATGCTTGTGGCATGAGAAGAGTGGGAGGTGGGTTGATTAGAAAGGGTAGTGAGTGGTGGGATGAAGAAGTAAGAGTATTAGTGAAAGAGAAGAGAGAGGCATTTGGACGATTTTTGCAGGGAAAAAATGCAATTGAGTGGGACCTGTATAAAAGAAAGAGATAGGAGGTCAAGAGAAAGGTGCAAGAGGTGAAAAAAAGGGCAAATGAGAATTGGGGTGAGAGAGTATCATTAAATTTTAGGGAGAATAAAAAGATGTTCTGGAAGGAGGTAAATAAAGTGCGTAAGACAAGGGAGCAAATGGGAACTTCAGTGAAGGGCGCAAATGGGGAGGTGATAACAAGTAGTGGTGATGTGAGAAGGAGATGGAGTGAGTATTTTGAAGGTTTGTTGAATGTGTTTGATGATAGAGTGGCAGATATAGGGTGTTTTGGTCGAGGTGGTGTGCAAAGTGAGAGGGTTAGGGAAAATGATTTGGTAAACAGAGAAGAGGTAGTGAAAGCTTTGCGGAAGATGAAAGCCGGCAAGGCAGCAGGTTTGGATGGTATTGCAGTGGAATTTATTAAAAAGGGGGTGACTGTATTGTTGACTGGTTGGTAAGGTTATTTAATGTATGTATGACTCATGGTGAGGTGCCTGAGGATTGGCTGAATGCGTGCATAGTGCCATTGTACAAAGGCAAAGGGGATAAGAGTGAGTGCTCAAATTACAGAGGTATAAGTTTGTTGAGTATTCCTGGTAAATTATATGGGAGGGTATTGATTGAGAGGGTGAAGGCATGTACAGAGCATCAGATTGGGGAAGAGCAGTGTGGTTTCAGAAGTGGTAGAGGATGTGTGGATCAGGTGTTTGCTTTGAAGAATGTATGTGAGAAATACTTAGAAAAGCAAATGGATTTGTATGTAGCATTTATGGATCTGGAGAAGACATATGATAGAGTTGATAGAGATGCTCTGTGGAAGGTATTAAGAATATATGGTGTGGGAGGCAAGTTGTTAGAAGCAGTGATAAGTTTTTATCGAGGATGTAAGGCATGTGTACGTGTAGGAAGAGAGGAAAGTGATTGGTTCTCAGTGAATGTAGGTTTGCGGCAGGGGTGTGTGATGTCTCCATGGTTGTTTAATTTGTTTATGGATGGGGTTGTTAGGGAGGTAAATGCAAGAGTTTTGGAAAGAGGGGCAAGTATGAAGTCTGTTGTGGATGAGAGAGCTTGGGAAGTGAGTCAGTTGTTGTTCGCTGATGATACAGCGATGGTGGCTGATTCATGTGAGAAACTGCAGAAGCTGGTGACTGAGTTTGGTAAAGTGTGTGGAAGAAGAAAGTTAAGAGTAAATGTGAATAAGAGCAAGGTTATTAGGTACAGTAGGGTTGAGGGTCAAGTCAATTGGGAGGTGAGTTTGAATGGAGAAAAACTGGAGGAAGTGAAGTGTTTTAGATATCTGGGAGTGGATCTGGCAGCGGATGGAACCATGGAAGCGGAAGTGGATCATAGGGTGGGGGAGGGGGCGAAAATTCTGGGGGCCTTGAAGAATGTTTGGAAGTCGAGAATATTATATCGGAAAGCAAAAATGGGTATGTTTGAAGGAATAGTGGTTCCAACAATATTGTATGGTTGCGAGGCGTGGGCTATGGATAGAGTTGTGCGCAGGAGGATGGATGTGCTGGAAATGAGATGTTTGAGGACAATGTGTGGTGTGAGGTGGTTTGATCGAGTGAGTAACGTAAGGGTAAGAGAGATGTGTGGAAATAAAAAGAGCGTGGTTGAGAGAGCATAAGAGGGTGTTTTGAAGTGGTTTGGGCACATGGAGAGAATGAGTGAGGAAAGATTGACCAAGAGGATATATGTGTCGGAGTTGGAGGGAACTAGTAGAAGAGGGAGACCAAATTGGAGGTGGAAAGATGGAGTGAAAAAGATTTTGTGTGATCGGGGCCTGAACATGCAGGAGGGTGAAAGGAGGGCAAGGAATAGAGTGAATTGGAGCGATGTGGTATACCGGGGTTGACGTGCTGTCAGTGGATTGAATCAAGGCATGTGAAGCGTCTGGGGTAAACCATGGAAAGCTGTGTAGGTATGTATATTTGCGTGTGTGGACGTATGTATATACATGTGTATGGGGGGGGTTGGGCCATTTCTTTCGTCTGTTTCCTTGCGCTACCTCGCAAACGCGGGAGACAGCGACAAAGTATAATTAGAAAAAGAAATATATATATATATATATATATGTATATATATATATATATATATATATATATATATATATATATATATATATATATATATATATATATATATATATATATATATATATATATATATATATATATATATATATATATATATGTATATATATACGTATATATATACATATATATATATACGTATATATATACATATATATATATATATATACGTATATATATACATATATATATATATATATATATATATATATATATATATATATATATATATATATATATATATATATATATATATATATATATATATATATATATATATATATATATATATATATACATATATATATTTATATATATATATATATATATATATATATATATATATATATATATATATATATATATATATATATATATATATATATATATATATATATATATATATATATATATATATATATATATATATATATATATATGTATATATATATATATATATATATATATATATATATATATATATATATATATATATATATATATATATATATATATATATATATATATATATATATATATATATATATACATATATATATTTATATATATATATATATATATATATATATATATATATATATATATATATATATATTTTTTTTTTTTCTTTTTTTTATACTTTGTCGCTGTCTCCCGCGTTTGCGAGGTAGCGCAAGGAAACAGACGAAAGAAATGGCCCAACCCTCCCCATACACATGTACATACACACGTCCACACACGCAAATATACATACCTACACAGCTTTCCATGGTTTACCCCGGACGCTTCACATGCCTTGATTAAATCCACTGACAGCACGTCAACCCCTGTATACCACATCGCTCCAATTCACTCTATTCCTTGCCCTCCTTTCACCCTCCTGCATGTTCAGGCCCCGATCACACAAAATCTTTTTCACTCCATCTTTCCACCTCCAATTTGGTCTCCCTCTTCTCCTCGTTCCCTCCACCTCCGACACATATATCCTCTTGGTCAATCTTTCCTCACTCATTCTCTCCATGTGCCCAAACCATTTCAAAACACCCTCTTCTGCTCTCTCAACCACGCTCTTTTTATTTCCACACATCTCTCTTACCCTTACGTTACTTACTCGATCAAACCACCTCACACCACACATTGTCCTCAAACATCTCATTTCCAGCACATCCATCCTCCTGCGCACAACTCTATCCATAGCCCACGCCTCGCAACCATACAACATTGTTGGAACTACTATTCCTTCAAACATACCCATTTTTGCTTTCCGGGAGAATGTTCTCGACTTCCACACATTTTTCAAGGCTCCCAAAATTTTCGCCCCCTCCCCCCACCCTATGATCCACTTCCGCTTCCATGGTTCCATCCGCTGACAGATCCACTCCCAGATATCTAAAACACTTCACTTCCTCCAGTTTTTCTCCATTCAAACTCACCTCCCAATTGACTTGACCCTCAACCCTACTGTACCTAATAACGTTGCTCTTATTCACATTTACTCTTAACTTTCTTCTTCCACACACTTTACCAAACTCCGTCACCAGCTTCTGCAGTTTCTCACATGAATCCGCCACCAGCGCTGTATCATCAGCGAACAACAACTGACTCACTTCCCAAGCTCTCTCATCCCCAACAGACCTCATACTTGCCCCTCTTTCCAAGACTCTTGCATTTACCTCCCTAACAACCCCATCCATAAACAAATTAAACAACCATGGAGACATCACACACCCCTGCCGCAAACCTACATTCACTGAGAACCAATCTTTTTACTCTCTTCCTACACGTACACATGCCTTACATCCTCGATAAAAACTTTTCACTGCTTCTAACAACTTGCCTCCCACACCATATATTCTTAATACCTTCCACAGAGCATCTCTATCAACTCTATCATATGCCTTCTCCAGATCCATAAATGCTACATACAAATCCATTTGCTTTTCTAAGTATTTCTCACATACATTCTTCAAAGCAAACACCTGATCCACACATCCTCTCCCACTTCTGAAACCACACTACTCTTCCCCAATCTGATGCTCTGTACATGCCTTCACCCTCTCAATCAATACCCTCCCATATAATTTACCAGGAATACTCAACAAACTTATACCTCGGTAATTTGAGCACTCACTCTTATCCCCCTTGCCTTTGTACAATGGCACTATGCACGCATTCCGCCAATCCTCAGGCACCTCACCATGAGTCATACATACATTAAATAACCTTACCAACCAGTCAACAATACAGTCACCCCCTTTTTTAATAAATTCCACTGCAATACCATCCAAACCTGCTGCCTTGCCGGCTTTCATCTTCCGCAAAGCTTTTACTACCTCTTCTCTGTTTACCAAATCATTTTCCCTAACCCTCTCACTTTGCACACCACCTCGACCCAAACACCCTATATCTGCCACTCTGTCATCAGACACATTCAACAAACCTTCAAAATACTCATTCCATCTCCTTTTCACATCACCACTACTTGTTATCACCTCCCCATTTACGCCCTTCACTGAAGTTCCCATTTGCTCCCTTGTCTTACGCACCCTATTTACCTCCTTCCAGAACATCTTTTTATTCTCCCTAAAATTTACTGATAGTCTCTCACCCCAACTCTCATTTGCCCTTTTTTTCACCTCTTGCACCTTTCTCTTGACCTCCTGTCTCTTTCTTTTATACTTCTCCCACTCAATTGCATTTTTTCCCTGCAAAAATCGTCCAAATGCCTCTCTCTTCTCTTTCACTAATACTCTTACTTCTTCATCCCACCACTCACTACCCTTTCTAAACAGCCCACCTCCCACTCTTCTCATGCCACAAGCATCTTTTGCGCAATCCATCACTGATTCCCTAAATACATCCCATTCCTCCCCCACTCCCCTTACTTCCATTGTTCTCACCTTTTTCCATTCTGTACACAGTCTCTCCTGATACTTCTTCACACAGGTCTCCTTCCCAAGCTCACTTACTCTCACCACCTTCTTCACCCCAACATATATATATATATATATATATATATATATATATATATATATATATATATATATATATATATATATATATATATATATATATATATATATATATATATATATATATATATATATCTATATTTGCACCCTTCGCGGAAGTTCCCATTTGCTCCCTTGTCTTACGCATTTTATTTACCTCCTTCCAGAACATCTTTTTATTCTCCCAAAAATTTAATGATACTCTCTCACCCCAACTCTCATTTGCCCTCTTTTTCACCTCTTGCACCTTTCTCTTGACCTCCTTTCTCTTTCTTTTATACATCTCCCACTCAATTGCCTTTTTTCCCTGCAAAAATCGTCCAAATGCCTCTCTGTTCTCTTTCATTAATAATCTTACTTCTTCATCCCACCACTCACTACCCTTTCTAATCAACCCACCTCCCACTCTTCTCATGCCACAATCATCTTTTGCGCAATCCATCACTGATTCCCTAAACACATCCCATTCCTCCCCAACACCCCTTACTTCCATTGTTCTCACCTTTTCTAACAAGTAGTGGTGATGTGAGAAGGAGATGGAGTGAGTATTTTGAAGGTTTGTTGAATGTGTTTGATGATAGAGTGGCAGATATTGGTTGTTTTGGTCGAGGTGGTGTACAAAGTGAGATGGTTAGGGAAAATGATTTGGTAAACAGAGAAGAGGTAGCAAAAGTTTTGCGGAAGATAAAAGCCGGCAAGGCAGCAGGTTTGGATGGTATTGCAGTGGAATTTATTAAAAAAGGGGGTGACTGTATTATTGACTGGTTGGTAAGGTTATTTAATGTATGCATGACTCATGGTGAGGTGCCTGAGGATTGGCGGAATACATGCATAGTGCCAGTGTACAAAGGCAAAGGGGGATAAGAATGAGTGCTCAAATTACAGAAGTATAAGTTTGTTGAGTATTCCTGGTAAATTATATGGGAGGGTATTGATTGAGAGAGTGAAGGCATGTACAGAGCATCAGATTGGGGAAGAGCAGTGTGGTTTCAGAAGTTGTAGAGGATGTGTGGATCAGGTGTTTGCTTTGAAGAATGTATGTGAGAAATACTTAGAAAAGCAAATGGATATGTATATAGCATTTCTGGATCTGGAGAAGGCATATGATAGAGTTGATAGAGATGATCTGTGGAAGGTATCAAGAATATATGGTGTGTGGGGCAAGTTGTTAGAAGCAGTGAAAAGTTTTTATCGAGGATGTAAGGCATATGTACGTGTAGGAAGAGAGGAAAGTTATTGGTTCTCAGTGAATGTAGGTTTGCGGCAGGGGTGTGTGATGTCTCCATGATTGTTTAATTTGTTTATGGATGGGTTGTTATGGAGGTGAATGCAATAGTTTTGGAAAGAGGGGCAAGTATGAAGTCTGTTGTGGATGAGAGAGCTTGGGAAGTGAGTCAGTTGTTGTTCGCTGATGATACAGCGCTGGTGGCTGATTCATGTGAAAAACTGCAGAAGCTGGTGACTGAGTTTGGTAAAGTGTGTGAAAGAAGAAAGTTGAAAGTAAATATGAATAAGAGCAAGGTTATTAGGTACAGTAGGGTTGAGGGTCAAGTCAATTGGGAGGTAAGTTTGAATGGAGAAAAACTGGAGGAAGTAAAGTGTTTTAGATATCTTGGAGTGGATCTGGCAGCGGAGGGAACCATGGAATCGGAAGTGGATCATAGGGTGGGGGAGGGGACGAAAATTCTGGGAGCCTTGAAGAATGTGTGGAAGTCGAGAACATTATCTCGGAAAGCAAAAATGGGTATGTTTGAAGGAATAGTGGTTCCAACAATGCTGTATGGTTGCGAGGCGTGGGCTATGGATAGAGTTGTGCGCAGGAGGTTGGATGTGCTGGAAATGAGATGTTTGAGGACAATGTGTTGTGTGAGATGGTTTGATCGAGTAAGTAATGTAAGGGTAAGAGAGATGTGTGGAAATAAAAACAGCGTGGTTGAGAAAGCAGACGAGGGTGTTTTGAAATGGTTTAGGCAAATAGAGAGAATGAGTGAGGAAAGATTGACCAAGAGGATATATGTGTCGGAGGTGGAGGGAACGAGAAGAAGAGGGAGACCAAATTGGATGTGAAAAAAGGAGAGATAGGTAGTATGTTTGAGGAAAGGAACCTGGATGTTTTGGCTCTGAGTGAAGCTCAAGGGTAAAGGGGAAGAGTGGTTTGAGATTGTCTTGGGAGTAAAGTCAGGGGTTAGTGAGAGTACAAGAGCAAAGGAAGGAGTAGCACTGCTCCTGAAACAAGAGCTGTGGGATTATGTGATAGAATGTAAGAAAGTAAAATCTCGATTAATATGGTTAAAACTGAGTTGATGGAGAGAGATGGGTGATTATTGGTGCATATGCACCTGGGCATGAGAAGAAAGATCATGAGGGGCAAGTGTTTTGGGAGCAGCTGAATGAGTGTATTATTGGTTTTGATGCACAAGACCGGGTTATAGTGATGGGTGATTTGAATGCAAAGGTGAGGAATGTGGCAGTTGAGGGAATAATTGGTATATATGGGGTGTTCAGTGTTGTAAATGGAAACGGTGAAGAGCTTGTAGATTTATGTGCTGGAAAAGGACTGATGATTGGGAATATCTTGTTTAAAAAGCGAGATATACATAAGTATACTTATGTAAGTAGGAGAGATGGCCAGAGAGCGTTATTGGATTACATGTTAATTGACAGGCGCGCGAAAGAGAGACTTTTGGATGTTAATATGCTGAGAGGTGCAACTGGAGGGATGTCTGATCATTATCTTGTGGAGGCTAAGGTGAAGATTTGTATGGGTTTTCAGAAAAGAAGAGTGAATGTTGGGGTGAAGAGGGTGGTGAGAGTAAGTGAGCTTGGGAAGGAGACTTGTGTGAGGAAGTACCAGGAGTGACTGAGTACAGAATGGAAAAAGGTGAGAAGAATGGAAGTAAGGAGAGTGGGGGAAGAATGGGATGTATTTAGGGAATCAGTGATGGCCTGCGCAAAAGATGCTTGTGGCATGAGAAGCGTGGGAGGTGGGTTGATTGGAAAGGGTAGTGAGTGGTGGGATGAAGAATTAAGATTATTAGTTAAAGAAAAGAGAGAGGCAGTTGGACGATTTTTTGCTGGGAAAAAATGCAATTGAGTGGGCGTTGTATACAAGAACGAGATAGGAGGTCAAGAGAAAGGTGCAAGAGGTGAAAAAGAGGGCAAATGAGAGTTGGGTTGAGAGAGTATCATTAGATTTTAGGGAGAATAAAAAAAAGTTCTGGAAGGAAGTAAATAATGTGCGTAAGACAAGGGAGCAAATGGGAACTTCAGCGAAGGGCGCAAATGGAGAGGTGATAACAAGTAGTGGTGACGTGAGAAGGATATGCAATGAGTATTTTGAAGGTTTGTTGAATGTGTTTGATGATAGAGTGGCAGATATAGGGTGTTTTGGTCGAGGTGGTGTGCAAAGTGAGAGGGTTAGGGAAAATGATTTGGTAAACAGAGAAGAGGTAGTAAAAGCTTTGCGGAAGATGAAAGCCGGCAAGGCAGCAGGTTTGGATGGTTTTGCAGTGGAATTTAAGGAAAAGGGGGTGACTGTATTATTGACTGGTTGGTAAGGTTATTTAATGTATGTATGACACATGGTGAGGTGCCTGAGGATTGGCGGAATGCGTGCATAGTGCCATTGTACAAAGGCAAAGGGGATAAGAGTGTGATCTCAAATTACAGAGGTATAAGTTTGTTGAGTATTCCTGGGAAATTATATGGGAAGGTATTGATTGAGAGGGTGAAGGCATGTACAGAGCATCAGATTGGGGAAGAGCAGTGTGGTTTCAGAAGTCGTAGAGGATGTGTGGATCAGGTATTTGCTTTGAAGAATGTATGTGAGAAATACTTAAAAAAGGAAATGGATTTGTATGTAGCGATTATGGATCTGGAGAAGGCATATGATAGAGTTGATAGAGATGCTCTGTGGAAGGTATTAAGAATATATGGTGTGGGAGGCAAGTTGTTAGAAGCAGTGAAAAGTTTATCGAGGATGTAAGGCATGTGTACGTGTAGGAAGAGAGGAAAGTGATTGGTTCTGAGTATATGTACGTTTGCGGCAGGTGTGTGTGATGTCTCCATGGTTGTTTAATTTGTTTATGGATGGGTTGTTAAGGAGGTGAATACAAGAGTTTTGGAAAGAGGGGCAAGTATGAAGTGTGTTGTGAATGAGAGAGCTTGGGAAGTGAATCAGATGTTGTTCGCTGATGATACAGCGTTGGTTTACTGATTCATGTGAAAAACTGCAGAAGATGGTGACTGAGTTTGGTAAAGTGAGTGAAAGAAGAAAGTTAAGGGTAAATGTGAATAAGAGTAAGGTTATTAGGTACAGTAGGGTTGAGGGTCAAGTCAATTGGGAGGTAAGTTTGAATGGAGAAAAACTGGAGGAAGTAAAGTGTTTTAGATATCTGGGAGTGGATCTGGCAGCGGATGGAACCATGGAAGCGAAAGTGAATCATAGGGTGGGGGAGGGGGCGAAAATCCTGGGAGCCTTGAAGAATATGTGGAAGTCGAGAACATTATCTCGGGGAAGCCAAAAATGGGTATGTTTGAAGGAATAGTGGTTCCAATAATGTTGTATGGTTGCGAGGCGTGGGCTATGGATAGAGTTGTGCGTACGAGGGTGGATGTGCTGGAAATGAGATTTTTGAGGACAATGTGTGGTGTGAGGTGGTTTGATCGAGTAAGTAATGTAAGGGTAAGAGAGATATGTGGAAATAAAAACAGCGTGGTTGAGAAAGCAGAAGAGTGTGTTTTGAAATGGTTTGGGCACATAGAGAAAATGAGTGAGGAAAGATTGACCAAGAGGATATATGTGTCGTTGGTGGAGGGAACTAGAAGTGGGAGACCAAATTGGAGATGGAAAGATAGAGTGAAAAAGATTTTGAGTGATCGGGGACTGAACATGCAGGAGGATGAAAGGCGGGCAAAGAATAGAGTGAATTGGATCGATGTGGTATACCGTGGTTGACGTGCTGTCATTGGATTGAATCAGGGCATGTGAAGCGTCTGGGGCAAACCATGGAAAGTAGTGTGGGGCCTGGATGTGGAAAGGGAGCTTTGGTTTCGGGCATTATTGCATGACAGCTAGAGACTGAGTGTGAACGAATTGGGCCTTTATTGTCTTTTCCCAGCGCTACCTCGCACACATGAGGGGGGGAGGGGGATGGTATTACATGAGTGGCGAGGTGTCGATATAAATGAATAAAGGCAGACAGTGTGAATTGTGTGCATGTGTATATATATATGTGTCTGTGTGTTTATATATATGTGTACATTGAGATGTATAGGTATGTATATTTCCGTGTGTGGACGTGTATGTATATACATGTAGGGGGGTGGGTTGGGCCATTTCTTTCGTCTGTTTCCTTGCGCTACCTCGCAAACGCGGGAAACAGCGAAAAAGCAAAATAATACAAAAAAAATATTTATTTATTTATTTATTTATTTTGCTTTTTCGCTGTCTCTCGCGTTAGCGAGGTAGCGCAAGGAAATAGACCAAAGAATGGCCCAACCCGCCCACATACACATGTATATACATACATGTCCACCCATGCACAATATACATACCTATACATCTCAATGTACACATATATATACACACACAGACATATACATATATACACATGTACATAATTTATACTGTCTGCCTTTATTTGTTCCCATTGCCAGCTCGCCACACATGGAATAACAACCCCCTCCCCCCCTCATGTGTGCGAGGTAGCGCTACGAAAAACACAAAAGGCCCCATTCGTTCACACTCAGTCTCTAGCTGTCATGTAATAATGTACCGAAACCACACCTCCCTTTCCACATCCAGGCCCTACACACTTTGCATGGTATACCCAAGACGCTTCACATGCCCTGGTTCAATCCATTGACAGCACGTCGACCCCGGTATACCACATCGTTGCAATTCACTCTATTCTTTGCAGGCCTTTCACCCTCCTGCATGTTCAGGCCCCGATCACTCAAAATCTTTTTCAATCCATCTTTCCACTTCCAATTTGGTCTCCCACTTCTCGTTCCCTCCACCTCTAACACATATATCCTCTCGGTCAATCTTTCCCTACTCATTCTCTTCAGGTGACCAAACCATTTCAAAACACCCTCTTCTGCTCTCTCAACCACGCTCTTTTTATTTCCACACATCTCTCTCACCCTTACATTACTTACTCGATCAAACCACCTCACACCACATATTGTCCTCAAACATCTCATTTCCAGCACATCCATCCTCCTGCGCACAACTCTATCCATAGCCCATGCCTCGCAACCATACAACATTGTTGGAACCACTATTCCTTCAAACATACCCATTTTTGCTTTCCGAGATAATGTTCTCGACTTCCACACATTCTTCAAGGTTCCCAGGATTTTCGCCCTCTCCCCCACCCTATGACTCGCTTCCGCTTCCATTGTTCCATCCGCTGCCAGATCCACTCCCAGATATCTAAAACACTTTACTTCCTCCAGTTTTTCTCCATTCAAACTTACCTCCCAATTGACTTGACCCTCACCCCTACTGTACCTAATAACCTTGCTTTTATTCACATTTACTCTTAACTTTCTTCTTTCGCACACTTTACCAAACTCAGTCACCAGCTTCTGCAGTTTCTCACATGAATCAGCCACCAGCGCTGTATCATCAGCGAACAACTGACTCACTTCCCAAGCTCTCTCATCCACAACCGACTTCATACTTGCCCCTCTTTCCAAAACGCTTGCATTCACCTCCCTAACAATCCCATCCATAAACAAATTAAACAACCATGGAAACACCACACACCCCTGCCGCAAACCTACATTCACTGAGAACCAATCACTTTCCTCTCTTCCTACACGTATACAAGCCTTACATCCTCGATAAAAACTTTTCACTTCTTCTAACGACTTCCCTCCCACACCATATATTCTTAATACCTTCCACAGAGCATCTCTATCAACTCTATCATATGCCTTCTCCAGATCCATAAATGCTACATACAAATCCATTTGCTTTTCTAAGTATTTCTCGTATACATTCTTCAAAGCAAACACCTGATCCACACATCCTCTACCACTTCTGAAACCACACTGCTCCTCCCCAATCTGATGCTCTGTACATGCCTTCACCCTCTCAATCAATACCCTCCCATATAATTTACCAGGAATACTAAACAAACTTATACCTCTGTAATTTGAGCACTCACTCTTATCCCCTTTGCCTTTGTACAATGGCACTATGCACGCATTCCGCCAATCCTCTGGCACCTCACCATGAGTCATACATACATTAAATAACCTTACCAACCAGTCAACAATACAGTCACCCCCTTTTTCAATAAATTCCACTGCAATACCATCCAAACCTGCTGCCTTGCCGGCTTTCATCTTCCGCAAAGCTTTTACTGCCTCTTCTCTATTACCAAATTATTTTCCCTAACCCTCTCACTTTGCATACCACCTCGACCAAAACACCCTATATCTATATAAACAAGTAGTGGTTATGTGAGAAGGAGATGGAGTGAATATTTTGAAGGTTTGTTGAATGTGTTTGATGATAGAGTGGCAGATATAGGGTGTTTTGGTCGAGGTGGTGTGCAAATATATATATATATATATATATATATATATATATATATATACTATCCCTGGGGATAGGGAAGAAAGAATACTTCCCACGTATTCCCTGCGTGTCGTAGAAGGCGACTAAAAGGGAAGGGAGCGGGGGCTGGAAATCCTCCCCTCTCGGTTTTTTTTAATTTTCCAAAAGAAGGAACAGAGAAGGGGGCCAGGTGAGGATATTCCCTCAAAGGCCCAGTCCTCTGTTCTTAACGCTACCTCGCTAACGCGGGAAATGGCGAATAGTTTGAAAAAAAAAAAATATATATATATATATATATATATATATATATATATATATATATATATATATATATATATATATATATATATATATATATATATTCCATATATGTATGACACATGGTGAGGTGCATGAGGATTGGCGGAATGCTTTCATAGTGCCATTGTACAAAGGCAAAGGGGATAAAATTGAGTGCTCAAATTACAGAGTATAAGTTTGCTGAGTATTCCTGGGAATTATATTGGAGGGTATTGATTGAGAGGGTGAAGGCATGTACAGAGCATCAGATTGGGGAAGAGTAGTGTGGTTTCAGAAATGGTAGAGGATGTGTGGATCAGGTGTTTGCTTTGAAGAATGTGTGTGAGAAATACTTAGAAAAGCCAATGAATTTGGATGTAGCATTTATGGATCTGGAGAAGGCATATCATAGAGTTGATAGAGATGCTCTGTGGACGCTTTTAAGAATATATTGTGCCGGAGGCACGTTGTTAGAAGCAGTGAAAAGTTTTTATCGAGGATGTAAGGCAGATGTACGTGTTGGAAGTGAGTAAAGTGATTGGTTTTCAGTGAATATAGGTCTGCGGCAGGGGTGTGTGATGTCTCCATGGTTGTTAATTTGCTTATTGATGGGATTCTTAGGGACGTAAATGGAAGAGCTTTGGAAAGAGGGGCAAGTATACAGTCTGTTATGGATGAGAGAGCTTGGGAAGTCCATTTTCAGCACATAAATCTAAAAGATCTTCACCATTTCAATTTACAACACTGAACACCCCATGTACTTCCATTATTCCCTCAACTGCCACATTACTCACCTTTGCCTTCAAATCAGCCGTCACTATAACCCGATCTCGTGCATCAAAACTTCTAACACACTCACTCAGCTGCTCCCAAAACACTTGCCTCTCATGATCTTTCTTCTCACGCCCAGGTGCATATGCACCAATAAACACCCATCTCTCCCCAATCACTTTCAGTTTTACCCCCATCAATCTATACCTTATTTTCTTACACTCTATCACATACTCCCATCACTCCTGTCTCAGGAGTAGTGCTACTCCTTCCCTTGCTCTTGTCCTCTCACTAACCCCAGACTTTACTTCCAAGACATTCCCAAACCAATCCTCCCCTTTAACCTTGAGCGACGTTTCATTCAGAGCTAAAACATCCAGGTTCCTTTCCTTAAACATACTACCTATCTCTCCTTTTTTGTCATCTTGGTTACATCCACAGATGTTTAGACACCCCAATCTGAGCCTTTGAGGAGCATGAGCACTCCCAGCGTGCCTCCTTCTTCTGTTTCCCTTTTAGAAAGTTAAAATACAAGGAGGGGAGGGTTTTCAGAGAGAATATTAGGGTGAAAAGAGTAGTGAGAGTAAGTGAGCTTGAGAAGGAGACTTGTTTGAGGAAGTACCAGGAGAGACTGAGTACAGAATGGAAAAAGGTGAGAACAAAGGTCGTAAGGGGAGTAGGGGAGGAATAGGATGTATTTAGGGAAGTAATGATGGCTTTCGCAAAAGATGCTTGTGGCATGAGAAGCTCGAGAGGTGGGCAGATTAGAAAAGGTATTTCGTGCTGGGATGAAGAAGGAAGGTTATCAGTAAAAGAGAAGAGAGAGGCATCTGGACGATTTTTGCAGGGAAATAATAAAATGACTGGGAGATGTATATAAGAAAGAGGCAGAAGGTCAAGAGAAAGGTCCAAGAGGTGAAAAAGAGGGCAAATGAAAATTGGGGTGAGAGGGTATCATTAAATTTTAGGGAGAATAAAAAGATGTTTCGGAAGGACGTAAATGAAGTGCGTAAGACAAGGGAAAAAATAAGAACTTCAGTGAAGGGGACTAATGGGGACGTTAGAACAAGTAGAGGTGATGTGAGATGGAGTGAGTATTTTGAAGGTTTGTTGAATGTTTTTGATTATAGAGTGGCAGAAATAGGGCTCCTTGGTCTAGGTGGTGTGCAAAGTGGGATAGCCAGGGAAAATGATTGGGTAAACAGAGAAGAGGTAGTAAAAGCTTTGCGGAAGATGAAAGCCGGCAAGGCATCGGGTTTGGGTGGTATTGCAGTGGAATTTATTAAAGAAGGGGGTGACTGTATTGTTGACTGGTTGGTAAGGTTATTTCATGTATATGTTACTTATGGTGAGGTGTCTGAGGATTGACGGAATGCTTGCATAGTGCCATTGTACAAAGGCAAAGGGGATAAAAGTGACTGCTCAAATTACAGAGGTATAAGTTTGTTGAGTATTCCAGAGAAATTATATGGAAAGGTATTGATTGAGAGGGTGAAGGCATGTACAGAGCATCAGATTGGGGAAGAGTAGTGTGGTTTCAGAAGTGGTAGAGGAAGTGTGGATCAAGTGTTTGCTTTGAAGAATGTATGTGAAGAATACTTAGAAAAGCAAATGGATTTTTATATATCATTTATGGATCTGGAGAAGGCATATGGTAGAGTTGATAGAGATGCTCTGTGGACGGTTTTAACAATATATGGTGCGGGAGGCAAGTTGTTAGAAGCAGTGAAAAGTTTTTATCGAGGATGTAAGGTATATGTGCGTGTATGAAGAGAGGAAAGTGATTGGTTCTCAATGAATGTAGGTTTGCGGTAGGGTGTGTGATGTCTCCATGGCTGTTAATTTGATTATGGATTGGGTTGTTAGGGAGGTACATGCAAGAGTTTTGTTAAGAGGGGCAAGTATGCAATCCGATATGGTTGAGAGAGCTTCGGAAGTGAGTCAGTTGTTGTTCGCTGATGATACAGCGCTGGTTTCTGATTCGTGTGAGAAACTCCAGAAGCTGGTGACTGAGTTTGGTAAAGTGTGTGAAAGAGGAAAGCTGAGAGTAAATGTGAGTAAGAGTAAGGTTTTTACGTACAGTAGTGTTTTAGGGACAAGTCAATTGGAAGGTAAGTTTGAATGGAGAAAAACTGGAGGAAGTGAAGTTTTTTAGATATCTGGGAGTGGATTTGGCAGCTGATGCAACCATGTAGGCAGAAGTGAATCATAGGGTGGGGGAGGGGGCGAAAGTTTTGGGAGCGTTGATAAATGTGTGGAAGTCGAGAACATTATCTCGGAAAGCAAAAACGGTTATGTGTGAATGAATAGTGTTTCTGACAATGCTTTATGGTTGCGAGGTGTGGGCTATGGATCGAATTGTGCGGAGGGTGGATGTGCTGAAGATGAGGTGTTTGAGGACAATATGTAGTGTGAGGTGGTTTGATCGAGTAAGTAATAATAGGGCAAGAGAGATGTGTAGTAATAAAAAGAGTGTGGTTGAATGAGCAGTAGAGCGTGTTTTGAAATGGTTTGGTCACATGGAGAGAATGAGTGAGGAGAGATTGATCAACAGGATATATATGTCAAAGTTGGAGGGAAAGAGGAGAAGTTGGAGACCAAATTTGAGGAGGAATGATGGAGTGAAAAAGATTTTGAGCGATTGGGGTCTGAACATGCAGGAGGGTGAAAGGCGTTCAAGGAATAGATTGAATTGCAACGATGTGGTATACCGGGGTCGACGTGCTGTCATTGGATCGAACCAGGGCATGTGAAGCGTCTGGGGCAAACCATGAAAAGTTCTGTGGAGCCTGGATGTGGAAAGGGAGCTGTGGTTTCGGTGCGTTATTACATGACAGCTAGAGACTGAGCGTAAACGAATGTGGCCTTTGTTGTTTTTTCCTAGCGCTACCTCGCACCCTTGAGGTGGGAGGGGGTTCTTATTTCGTATGTGGCGTGTTGGAGATGTTAATGGATAAAGGCGTACAGTATGAATTATGTACATGTGAATATATGTATATGTCTATGTATGTATATATGTGTATACGTTGAGATGTATAGATATGTATATTTCCGTGTGTGAACGTGTATACGTGTGTGGACTTATATACATGTGTATGTGGGTGGGTTGGGCCATTTCTTTCGTCTGTTTCCTTGCGCTACCTCGCTAACGCGGGAGACAGCGACAAAATAAAATAAATAAATCAAATATATATATATATATATATATATATATATATATATATATATATATATATATATATATATATATATATATATATATATATATATATATATATATATATATATATATATATATATATATATATATATATATATATATATATATATATATATATATATATATATATATATATATTATATATATATATATATATATATATATATATATATATATATATATATATATATATATATATATATATATATATATATATATATATATATATATATATATATATATATATATATATATATATATATATTTTTTTTTTTTTGCTTTGTCGCTGTCTCCCGCGTTTGCGAGGTAGCGCAAGGAAACAGACGAAAGAAATGGCCCAACCCACCCCCATACACATGTATATACATACGTCCACACACGCAAATATACATACCTACTCAGTTTTCCATGGTTTACCCCAGACGCTTCACATGCCTTGATTCAATCCACTGACAGCACGTCAACCCCGGTATACCACATCGCTCCAATTCACTCTATTCCTTGCCCTCCTTTCACCCTACTGCATGTTCAGGCCCCGATCACACAAAATCTTTTTCACTCCATCTTTCCACCTCCAATTTGGTCTCCATCTTCTCCTCGTTCCCTCCACCTTCGACACATATATCCTCTTGGTCAATCTTTCCTCACTCATTCTCTCCATATGCCCAAACCATTTCAAAACACCCTCTTCTGCTCTCTCAACCACGCTCTTTTCATTTCCACACATCTCTCTTACCCTTACGTTACTTACTCGATCAAACCACCTCACACCACACATTGTCCTCAAACATCTCATTTCCAGCACATCCATCCTCCTGCGCACAACTCTATCCATAGCCCACGCCTCGAAACCATACAACATTGTTAAAACCACTATTCCTTCAAACATACACATTTTTGCTTTCTGAGATAATGTTCTCGACTTCCACACATTCTTAAAGGCTCCCAGAATTTTCGCCCCCTCCCCCATCCTATGATCTACTTCCGCTTCCATGGTTCCATCCTCTGCCAGATCCACTCCCAGATAACTAAAACACTTCACTTACTCCAGTTTTTCTCCATTCAAACTCACCTCCCAATTGACTTGACCCTCAACCCTACTGTACCTAACAACCTTGCTCTTATTCACATTTACTCTTAACTTTCTTCTTTCACACACTTTGCCAAACTCAGTGACCAGCTTCTGCAGTTTCTCACATGAATCAGCCACCAGCGCTGTATCATCAGCGAACAACAACTGACTCACTTCCCAAGCTCTCTCATCCCCAACAGACTTAATACTTGCCCCTCTTTCCAAAACTCTTGCATTCACCTCCCTAACAACCCCATCCATAAACAAATTAAACAACCATGGAGACATCACACACCCCTGCCGCAAACCTACATTCACTGAGAACCAATCACTTTCCTCTCTTCCTACACGTAAACATGCCTTACATCCTCGATAAAAACTTTTCACTGCTTCTAACAACTTGCCTCCCACACCATATATTCTTAATACCTTCCACAGAGCATCTCTATCAACTCTATCATATGCCTTCTCCAGTAGGAGTAGCAGTACTCCTGAAACAGGAGTTGTGGGAGTATGTGATAGAATATAAGAAAGTAAATTTTCGATTAATATGGGTAAAACTGAAAGTTGATGGAGAGAGATGGGTGATTATTGGTGAATATGCACCTGGGCATGAGAAGAAAGATCATGAGAGGCAAGTGTTTTTGGGAGCAGCTGAATGAGTGTGTTAGTGGTTTTGATGCACGAGACCGAGTTATAGTAATGGGTGATTTGAATGCAAAGGTGAGTAATGTGGCAGTTGAGGGAATAATTGGTATACATGGGGTGTTCAGTGTTGTAAATGGAAATGGTGAATAGCTTGTAGATTCATGTGCTGAAAAAGGACTGGTGATTGGGAATACCTGGTTTAAAAAGCGAGATATACATAAGTATACGTATGTAAGTAGGAGAAATGGCCAGAGAGCGTTATTGGATTACGTGTTAATTGACAGGCGCGCGAAAGAGAGACTTTTGGATGTTAATGTGCTGAGAGGTGCAACTGGAGGGATGTCTGATCATTATCTTGTGGAGGCTAAGGTGAAACTTTGTATGAGTTTCCAGAAAAGAAGAGTGAATGTTGGGGTGAAGAGGGTGGTGAGAGTAAGTGAGCTTGGGAAGGAGACTTGTGTTAGGAAGTACCAGGAGAGACTGAGTACAGAATGGAAAAAGGTGAGAACAATGGAAGTAAGGGGAGTGGGGGAGGAATGGGATGTTTTTAGGGAATCAGTGATGGATTGCGCAAAAGATGCTTGTGGCATGAGAAGAGTGGGGGATGGGTTGATTAGAAAGGGTAGTAAGTGGTGGGATGAAGAAGTGAGAGTATTAGTGAAAGAGAAGAGAGAGGCATTTGGACGATTTTTGCAGGGAAAAAATGCAATTGAGTGGGAGACGTACAAAAGAAAGAGACAGGAGGTCAAGAGAAAGGTGCAAGAGGTGAAAAAAAGGGCAAATGAGAGTTGGGGTGAGAGAGTATCATTAAATTTTAGGGAGAATAAAAAGATGTTCTGGAAGGAGGTAAGTAAAGTGCGTAAGACAAGGGAGCAAATGGGAACTTCAGTGAATGGCGCAAATGGGGAGGTGATAACAAGTAGTGGTGATGTGAGAAGGAGATGGAGTGAGTATTTTGAAGTCTTGTTGAATGTGTTTAATGATAGAGTGGAAGATATAGGGTGTTTTGGTCGAGGTGGTGTGCAAAGTGAGAGGGTTAGGGAAAATGATTTGGTAAACAGAGAAGAGGTAGTAAAAGCTTTGCGGAAGATGAAAGCCGGCAAGGCAGCGGGTTTGGATGGTATTGCAGTGGAATTTATTAAAAAAGGGGGTGACTGTATTGTTGACTGGTTGGTAATGTTATTTAATGTATGTATGACTCGTGGTGAGGTAAATGAGGATTGGCGGAATGCGTGCATAGTGCCATTGTACAAACGCAAAGGGGATAAGAGTGAGTGCTCAAATTACAGAGGTATAAGTTTGCTGAGTATTCCTGGTAAATTATATGGGAAGGTATTGATTGAGAGGGTGAAGGAATGTACAGAGCATCAGATTGGGGAAGAGCAGTGTGGTTTCAGAAGTGGTAGAGGATGTGTGGATCAGGTGTTTGCTTTGAAGAATGTATGTGAGAAATACTTAGAAAAGCAAATGGATTTGTATGTAGCATTTATGGATCTGGAGAAGCCATATGATAGAGTTGATATATATATATATATATATATATATATATATATATATATATATATATATATATATATATATATATATATATATATATATATATATATATATATATATATATATATATATATATATATATATATATATATATATGTACATATATATATATATATATATATATATATATATATATATATATATATATATATATATATATATATATATATATATATATATATATATATATATATATATTTAAATTTCAGGGAGAATAAAAAGATGTTCTGGAAGGAGGTAAATAAAGTGCGTAAGACAAAGGAGCAAATGGGAACTTCAGTGAAGGGGGCTAATGGGGAAGTGATAACAAGTAGTGGTGATGTGAGAAGGAGATGGAATGAGTATTTTGAAGGTTTGTTGAATGTGTTTGATGATACAGTAGCAGATATAGGGTGTTTTGGTCGAGGTGGTGTGCAAAGTGAGAGGGTTAGGGAAAATGATTTGGTAAATATAGAAGAAGTAGTAAAAGCTTTACGGAAGATGAAAGCTCGCAAAGCAGCAGGTTTGGATGGTATTGCTAGTGGAATTTATTAAAAAAGGGGGTGACTGTATTATTGACTGGTTCGTAAGGTTATTCAATGTATGTATGATTCAAGGTGAGGTGCCTGAGGATTGGCGGAATGCTTGCATAGTGCCATTGTTCAAAGGCAAAGGGGATAAGAGTGAGTGTTCAAATTACAGAGGTATAAGTTTGTTGAGTATTCCTGGTAAATTATATGGGAGGGTATTGATTGAGAGGGTGAAGGCGTGTACAGAGCATCAGATTGGGGAAGAGCAGTGTGGTTTCAGAAGTAGTAAAGGATGTGTGGATCATGTGTTTGCTTTGAAGAATGTATGTGAGAAATACTTAGAAAAACAAATGGATTTGTATGTAGCATTTATGGATCTGGAGAAGGCATATGATAGAGTTGATAGAGATGCTCTGTGGTAGGTTTTAAGAAAATATGGTGTGGGAGGCAAGTTGTTAGAATCAGTGAAAAGTTTTTATCGATGATGTAAGGCATGTGTATGTGTAGGAAGACAGGAAAGTGATTGGTTCTCAGTGAATGTAGGTTTGCGGCAGGGGTGTGTGATGTCTCCATGGTTGTTTAATTTGTTTATGGATGGGGTTGTTAGGGAGGTGAATGCAAGAGTTTTGGAAAGAGTGGCAAGTATGAAGTCGGTTGTGGATGAGAGAGCTTGGGAAGTGAGTCACTTGTTGTTCGCTGATGATACAGCGCTGGTGGCTTATTCATGTAAGAAACTGCAAAAGCTGGTGACTGAGTTTGGTTAAGTGTGTGAAAGAAGAAAGTTAAGAGTAAATGTGAATAAGAACAGGGTTATAAGGTACAGTAGGGTTGAGGGTCAAGTTAATTGGGAGGTAAGTTTGAATGGAGAAAAACTGGAGGAAGTAAAGTGTTTTAGATATCTGGGAGTGGATCTGGCAGCGGATGGAACCATGGAAACGGAAGTGAATCATAGGGTGGGAGAGGGGGCGAGAATTGTGGGAGCCTTGAAGAATGTTTGGAAGTCGAGAACATTATCTCGGAAAGCAAAAATGGGTATGTTTGAAGGAATAGTGGTTCCAACAATGTTGTATGGTTGCGAGGTGTGGGCTATGGATAGATTTGTGCGCAGGAGGATGGATGTGCTGGAAATGAGATGTTTGAGGACAATATGTGGTGTGAGGTGATTTGATCGAGTAAGTAAGGAAAGGGTGAGAGGGATGTTTGGAAATAAAAAGAGTGTGGTTGAGAGAGCAGAAGATGATGTTTTGAAATGGTTTGGTCACATGGAGAGAATGAGTGGGGATTGACCAAGAGGATATATGAGTCAGAGGTGGAGGGAACGAGAAGTGGGAGACCAAATTGGAGGTGGAAAGATGGAGTGAAAAAGATTTTGAGTGATCGGGGCTTGAACATGCAGGAGGGTGAAAGGCGTGCAAGGAATAGAGTGAATTGCAACGATGTGGTATACCGGGTCGCCGTGCTGTCAATGGATTGAACTAGGGCATGTGAAGTGTCTGGGGTAAACCATGGAAAGTGTGTGGGGCCTGGATGTGGAAGGGGAGCTGTGGTTTCGGTGCATTATTACGTGACAGCTAGAGACTGAGTGTAAACGAATGGGGCCTTTGTTGTCTTTCCTAGCGGTACCTCGCACACGTGAGGGGGGAGGGGGTTGTTATTCCACGTGTGGCGACGTGGCGATAGGAACAAATAAAGGTAGACCGTGTGAATTATGTACATGTGTATATATGTATATGTCTCTGTGTGTACATATATGTGTACATTGAGATGTATAGGTATGTATATTTGCGTGTGTGGACGTGTATGTATATACTTGTGTATGTGGGCGGATTGGGCCATTCTTTCGCCTGTTTCCTTGTGCTACCTCACTAACGCGGGAGACAGCGGCAAAGGAAAATAAATAAAATATAAATAATATATATATATATATATATATATATATATATATATATATATATATATATATATTATATATATATATATATATATATATATATATATATATATATATATATATATATATATATATATATATATATATATATATATATATATATATATATATATATATATATATATATATATATATATATATATATATATATATATATATATATATTGTGGATTTTTTGGGTTTCATTGAATATTTTTAATAGAAATGAATGCATCTGATTTTGGGTGTCCACTTGGCAGCAGATTATAGTCAACTCTAGCTTGTAATGCTGGGTCATTATGTCTTGTTGGCAAGACTTTAAGTAACCCAGTGAACAAAGCTTTGAGAGTTTAGGGCATAACTATTTTCAAAGAACCAGGCTTTCAGAGAATAGGACATACTTATTTTATTCTTAAGCATTGTAGGGATATTCATAAATGCAATGTCGCCTGTTGGGTGTTTGAGAATTAATGCATACTAACCAGCTGCTGAGCTGCAGATTATGGAACTGTTATGTTACTCAAAACAGATGTTTTTGTGCTCCTTTCGACATCTGTTTAAATCCTTGTAATATATATATATATAAGTTTTCTAAATTGTTTCTTACATTTTTCATATGTATATATATGTATGTGTGTGTGTGTGTATATGTGCGTATGTATGTGTGTGTGTGTGTATGTGTATATGTATATATATATGTATATTATCCCTGGGGATAGGGGTGAAAGAATACTTCCCACGTATTCCTCGCGTGTCGTAGAAAGCGACTAGAGGGGACGGGAGCGGGGGACCAGAAATCCTCCCCTCCTTGTATTAACTTTCTAAAATGGGAAACAGAAGAAGGAGTCACGCGGGGAGTGCTCATCCTCCTTGAAGGCTCAGAGTGGGGTGCCTAAATGTGTGTGGATGTAACCAAGATGTGAAAAAAAGGAGAGATAGGTAGTATGTTTGAGGAAAGGAACCTGGATGTTTTGGCTCTGAGTGAAACGAAGCTCAAGGGTAAAGGGGAAGAGTGGTTTGGGAATGTCTGGGGAGTAAAGTCAGGGGTGAGTGAGAGGACAAGAGCAAGGGAAGGAGTAGCAATACTCCTGAAACAGGAGTTGTGGGAGTATGTGAAAGAATGTAAGAAAGTAAATTCTCGATTGATATGGGTAAAACTGAAAGTTGATGGAGAGAGGTGGGTGATTATTGGTGCATATGCACCTGGGCATGAGAAGAAAGATAATGAGAGGCAAGTGTTTTGGGAGCATCTGAATGAGTGTGTTAGTGGTTTTGATGCACGAGACCGGGTTATAGTGATGGGTGATTTAAATGCAAAGGTGAGTAATGTTGCAGTTGAGGGAATAATTGGTATACATGGGGTGTTCAGTGTTGTAAATGGAAATGGTGAAGAGCTTGTAGATTTATGTGCTGAAAAAGGACTGATGATTGGGAATACCTGGTTTAAAAAGCGAGATATACATAAGTATACTTATGTAAGTAGGAGAGATGGCCAGAGAGCTTTATTGGATTACGTGTTAATTGACATACGTGCGAAAGAGAGACTTTTGGATGTTAATGTGCTGAGAGGTGCAAGTGGAGGGATGTCTGATCATTATCTTGTGGAGGCTAAGGTGAAGATTTGTATGGGTTTTCAGAAAAGAAGAGTGAATGTTGGGGTGAAGAGGGTGGTGAGAGTAAGTGAGCTTGGGAAGGAGACCTACGTGAAAAAGTACCAGGAGAGACTGAGTACAGAATTGAAAAAGGTGAGAACAATGGAAGTAAGGGGAGTGGGGGAGGAATGGGATGTATTTAAGGAATCAGTGATGGATTGCGCAAACGATGCTTGTGGCATGAGAAGAGTGGGAGGTGGGTTGATTAGAAAGGGTAGTGAGTGGTGGGATGAAGAAGTAAGAGTATTAGTGAAAGAGAAGAGAGAGGCATTTGGACGATTTTTGCAGGGAAAAAATGCAATTGAGTGGGAGATGTATAAAAGAAAGAGACAGGAGGTCAATAGAAAGGTGCAAGAGGTGAAAAAAAGGGCAAATGAGAGTTGGGGTGAGAGAGTATCATTAAATTTTAGGGAGAATAAAAAGATGTTCTGGAAGGAGGTAAATAAAGTGCGTAAGACAAGGGAGCAAATGGGAACTTCAGTGAAGGGCGCAAATGGGGAGGTGATAACAAGTAGTGGTGATGTGAGAAGGAGATGGAGTGAGTATTTTGAAGGTTTGTTGTATGTGTTTGATGATAGAGTGGCAGATATAGGGTGTTTTGGTCGAGGTGGTGTGCAAAGTGAGAGGGTTAGGGAAAATGATTTGGTAAACAGAGAAGAGGTAGTGAAAGCTTTGCGGAAGATGAAAGCCGGCAAGACAGCAGGTTTGGATGGTACTGCAGTGGAATTTATTAAAAAAGGGGGTGACTGTATTGTTGACTGGTTGGTAAGGTTATTCAATGTATGTATGACTCATGGTGAGGTGCCTGAGGATTGGCGGAATGCGTGCATAGTGCCATTGTACAAAGGCAAAGGGGATAAGAGTGAGTGCTCAAATTACAGAGGTATAAGTTTGTTGAGTATTCCTGGTAAATTATATGGGAGGGTATTGATTGAGAGGGTGAAGGCATGTACAGAGCATCAGATTGGGGAAGAGCAGTGTGGTTTCAGAAGTGGTATAGGATGTGTGGATCAGGTATTTGCTTTGAAGAATGTATGTGAGAAATACTTAGAAAAGGAAATGGATTTGTATGTAGCGATTATGGATCTGGAGAAGGCATATGATAGAGTTGATAGAGATGCTCTGTGGAAGGTATTAAGAATAAATGATGTGGGAGGATAGTTGTTAGAAGCAGTTAAAAGTTTTTATCGAGGATGTAAGGCATGTGTACGTGTAGGAAGATAGGAAAGTGATTGGTTCTCAGTGAATGTAGGTTTGCGGCAGGGGTGTGTGATGTCTCCATGGTTGTTTAATTTGTTCCCAGGGATATATATATATATATATATATATATATATATATATATATATATATATATATATATATATATATATATATATATATATATATATATATATATATATATATATATATATATATATATATATATATATATATATGCATATATATATATTATATACATATATATATATATATATATATATATATATATATATATATATATATATATATATATATATATATATATATATATATATATATATATATATATTTATATATATATATATATATATATATATATATATATATATATATATATATATATATATATATATATATATATATATATAGATATATATATATATATATATATATATATATATATATATATATATATATATATATATATATATATATATATATATATATATATTTTTTTTTTTTTTTTTTTTATACTTTGTCGCTGTCTCCCGCGTTTGCGAGGTAGCGCAAGGAAACAGACGAAAGAAATGCCCCCCCCCCCCATAAACATGTACATACACACGTCCACACACGCAAATATACATACCTACACAGCTTTCCATGGTTTACCCCAGACGCTTCACATGCCTTGATTCAATCCACTGACAGCACGTCAACCCCTGTACACCACATCGCTCCAATTCACTCTACTCCTTGCCCTCCTTTCACCCTCCTGCATGTTCAGGCCCCGATCACACAAAATCTTTTTCACTCCATCTTTCCACCTCCAATTTGGTCTGCCTCTTCTCCTCGTTCCCTCCACCTCCGACACATATATCCTCTTGGTCAATCTTTCCTCACTCATTCTCTCCATGTGCCCAACCCATTTCAAAACACCCTCTTCTGCTCTCTCAACCACGCTCTTTTTATTTCCACACATCTCTCTTACCCTTACGTTACTTACTCGATCAAACCACCTCACACCACACATTGTCCTCAAACATCTCATTTCCAGCACATCCATCCTCCTGCGCACAACTCTACCCATAGCCCACGCCTCGCAACCATACAACATTGTTGGAACCACTATTCCTTCAAACATACCCATTTTTGCTTTCCGAGATAATGTTCTCGACTTCCACACATTTTTCAAGGCTCCCAAAATTTTCGCCCCCTCCCCCACCCTATGATCCACTTCCGCTTCCATGGTTCCATCCGCTGACAGATCCACTCCCAGATATCTAAAACACTTCACTTCCTCCAGTTTTTCTCCATTCAAACTCACCTCCCAATTGACTTGACCCTCAACCCTACTGTACCTACTAACCTTGCTCTTATTCACATTTACTCTTAACTTTCTTCTTCCACACACTTTACCAAACTCAGTCACCATCTTCTGCAGTTTCTCACATGAATCACCCACCAGCGCTGTATCATCAGCGAACAACAACTGACTCACTTCCCAAGCTCTCTCATCCCCAACAGACTTCATACTTGCCCCTCTTTCCAGGACTCTTGCATTTACCTCCCTAACAACCACATCCATAAACAAATTAAACAACCATGGAGACATCACACACCCTTGCCGCAAACCTACATTCACTGAGAACCAATCACTTTCCTCTCTTCCTACACGTACACATGCCTTACATCCTCGATAAAAACTTTTCACTGCTTCTAACAACTTGCCTCCCACACCATATATTCTTTATACCTTCCACAGAGCATCTCTATCAACTCTATAATATGCCTTCTCCAGATCCATAAATGCTACATACCAATCCATTTGCTTTTCTAAGTATTTCTCACATACATTCTTCAAAGCAAACACCTGATCCACACATCCTCTACCACTTCTGAAACCGCACTGCTCTTCCCCAATCTGATGCTCTGTACATGCCTTCACCCTCTCAATCAATACCCTCCCATATAATTTACCAGGAATACTCAACAAACTTATACCTCTGTAATTTGAGCACTCACTCTTATCCCCTTTGCCTTTGTACAATGGCACTATGCACGCATTCCGCCAATCCTCAGGCACCTCACCATGAGTCATACATACATTAAATAAATATATATATATATATATATATATATATATATATATATATATATATATATATATATATATATATATATATATATATATATATATATATATATATATATATATATATATATATATATATATATACATATACATATATATATATATATATATATATATATATATATATATATATATATATATATATATATATATATATATATATATATATATATATATATATATATATATATATATATATTGGTTCTCAGTGAATGTAGGTTTGCGGCAGGGGTGTGTGATGTCTCCATGGTTGTTTAATTTGTTTATGGATGGGGTTGTTAGGGAGGTAAATGCAAGAGTTTTGGAAAGAGGGGCAAGTATGAAGTCTGTTGGGGATGAGAGAGCTTGGGAAGTGAGTCAGTTGTTGTTCGCTGATGATACAGCGCTGGTGGCTGATTCATGTGAGAAACTGCAGAAGCTGGTGACTGAGTTTGGTAAAGTGTGTGGAAGAAGAAAGTTAAGAGTAAATGTGAATAAGAGCAAGGTTATTAGGTACAGTAGGGTTGAGGGTCAAGTCAATTGGGAGGTGAGTTTGAATGGAGAAAAACTGGAGGAAGTGAAGTGTTTTAGATATCTGGGAGTGGATCTGGCAGCGGATGGAACAATGGAAGCGGAAGTGGATCATAGGGTGGGGGAGGGGGCGAAAATTCTGGGAGCCTTGAAGAATGTGTGGAAGTCGAGAACATTATCTCGGAAAGCAAAAATGAGTATGTTTGAAGGATAGTGGTTCCAACAATGTTGTATGGTTGCGAGGCGTGGGCTGTGGATAGAGTTGTGCGCAGGAGGATGGATGTGCTGGAAATGAGATGTTTGAGGACAATGTGTGGTGTGAGGTGGTTTGATCGAGTGAGTAACGTAAGGGTAAGAGAGATGTGTGGAAATAAAAAGAGCGTGGTTGAGAGAGCAGAAGAGTGTGTTTTGAAGTGGTTTGGGCACATGGAGAGAATGAGTGAGGAAAGATTGACCAAGAGGATATATGTGTCGGAGGTGGAGGGAACGAGGAGAAGAGGGAGACCAAATTGGAGGTGGAAAGATGGAGTGAAAAAGATTTTGTGTGATCGGGGCCTGAACATGCAGGAGGGTGAAAGGAGGGCAAGGAATAGAGTGAATTGGAGCGATGTGGTATACCGGGGTTGACGTGCTGTCAGTGGATTGAATCAAGGCATGTGAAGCGTCTGGGGTAAACCATGGAAAGCTGTGTAGGTATGTATATTTGCGTGTGTGGACGTATGTATATACATGCGTATGGGGGGGGGGTGGGCCATTTCTTTCGTCTGTTTACTTGCGCTACCTCGCAAACGCGGGAGACAGCGATAAAGTAAAATAAAATAAAATATAAATATATATATATATATATATATATATATATATATATATATATATATATATATATATATATATATATATATATATATATATATATATATATATATATATATATATATATATATATATATATATATATATATCCCTGGGGATGGGGAGAAAGAATACTTCCCACGTATTCCCTGCGTGTCGTAGAAGGCGACTAAAAGGGAAGGGAGCGGGGGACTGGAAATCCTCCCCTCTTCATTTTTTTTTTAATTTTCCAAAAGAATGAACAGAGAACGAGGCCAGGTGAGGATATTCTCTCAGAGGCTCAGTCCTCTGTTCTTAACGCTACCTTGCTAATGCGGGAAATGGCGAATAGTATGAAAGAAAGAAAATATATATATATATATATATATATATATATATATATATGTATATATATATATATATATATATATATATATATATATATATATATATATATATATATATATATATATATATATATATATATATATATATATGTATATATATATATATATATATATATATATATATATATATATATATATATATATATATATATATATATATATATATATACATATATATATATATATATATATATATATATATATATATATATATATATATATATATATATATATATATATATATATATATATATATATATATATATATATATATATATATATATATGTATATATTCCCTGCGTGTCGTAGAAGGCGACTAAAAGGGAAGGGCGCGGGGGCCTGGAAATCCTCCCCTCTCTTTTTTTTTTCTTTTTTTTAATTTTACAAAAGAAGGAACAGAGAAGGGGGCCAGGTGAAGATATTCCCTCAAAGGCCCAGTCCGCTAACTCGCTATAGCGGGAAATGGCAAATAGTATAAAAAAAAAAGATATATATATATATATATATATATATATATATATATATATATATATATATATATATATATATATATATATATATATTCTTTTTCTTTCGTACTATTCGCCATTTCCCGCATTAGCGAGGTAGCGTTATCAACAGAGGAGTGGGCCTTAAAGGGAACATCCTCACCTGGCCCCCTTCTCTGTTCTTTCTTTTGGAAAATTAAAAAAAAAACGAGAGGGGAGGATTTCCAGCCACCCGCTCCCTCCCCTTTTAGTCGCCTTCTACGACACGCAGGGAATACGTGGGAAGTATTCTTTCTCCCCTATCCCAAGGGATAATATATATATATATATATATATATATATATATATATATATATATATATATATATATATATATATATATATATATATATATATTTATTTTTTTTTATTATACTTTGTCGCTGTCTCCCGCATTTGCGAGGTAGCGCAAGGAAAGAGACGAAAGAAATGGCCCCCCCCCCCATACACATGTATATACATACGTCCACACACGCAAATATACATACCTACACAGCTTTCCATGTTTTACCCCAGACGATTCATATGCCTTGATTCAATCCACTGACAGCACGTCAACCCCGGTATACCACATCGCTCCAATTCACTCTATTCCTTGCCCTCCTTTCACCCTCCTGCATGTTCAGGCCCCGATCACACAAAATCTTTTTCACTCCATCTTTCCACCTCCAATTTGGTCTGCCTCTTCTCCTCGTTCCCTCCACCTCCGACACATATATCCTCTTGGTCAATCTTTCCTCACTCATTCTCTCCATGTGCCCAAACCACTTCAAAACACCCTCCTCTGCTCTCTCAGCCACGCTCTTTCTATTTTCACACATCTCTCTTACCCTTACGTTACTCACTCGATCAAACCACCTCACACCACACATTGTCCTCAAACATCTCATTTCCAGCACATCCATCCTTCTGCGCACAACTCTATCCATAGCCCACGCCTCGCAACCATACAACATTGTTGGAACCACTATTCCTTCAAACATACCTATTTTTGCTTTCCGAGATAATGTTCTCGACTTCCACACATTCTTCAAGGCCCCCAGAATTTTAGCCCCCTCCCGAACCCTATGATCCACTTCCGCTTCCATGGTTCCATCCGCTGCCAGATCCACTCCCAGATATCTAAAACACTTCACTTCCTCCAGTTTTTCTCCATTCAAACTCACCTCCCACCTGACTTGACCCTCAACCCTACTGTACCTAATAACCTTGCTCTTATTCACATTTACTCTTAACTTTCTTCTTCCACACACTTTACCAAACTCAGTCACCAGCTTCTGCAGTTTCTCACATGAATCAGCCACCAGCGCTGTATCATCAGCGAACAACAACTGACTCACTTCCCAAGCTCTCTCATCCCCAACAAACTTCATACTTGCCCCTCTTTCCAAAACTCTTGCATTTACCTCCCTAACAACCCCATCCATAAACAAAATAAACAACCATGGCGACATCACACACCCCTGCTGCAAACCTACATTCACTGAGAACCAATCACTTTCCTCTCATCCTACACGTACACATGCCTTACATCCTCGATAAAAACTTTTCACTGCTTCTAACAACTTTCCTCCCACACCATATATTCTTAATACCTTCCACAGAGCAACTCTATCAACTCTATCATGGGAGGTGGGTTGTTTAGAAAGGGTAGTGAGTGGTGGGATGAAGAAGTAAGAGTATTAGTGAAAGAGAAGAGAGAGGCATTTGGACGATTTTTGCAGGGAAAAAATGCAATTGAGTGGGAGATGTATAAAAGAAAGAGACAGGAGGTCAAGAGAAAGGTGAAGAGGTGAAAAAAAGGGCAAATGAGAGTTGGGGTGAGAGAGTATCATTAAATTTTAGGGAAAATAAAAAGATGTTCTGGAAGGAGGTAAATAAAGTGCGTAAGACAAGGGAGCAAATGGGAACTTCAGTGAAGGGCGCTAATTGGGAGGTGATGACAAGTAGTTGTGATGTGAGAAGAAGATGGAGTGAGTATTTTGAAGGTTTGTTGAATGTGTTTGATGATAGAGTGGCAGATATAGGGTGTTTTGGTCGAGGTGGTGTGGAAAGTGAGAGGGTTAGGGAAAATGATTTGGTAAACAGAGAAGAGGTAGTGAAAGCTTTATGGAAGATGAAAGCCGGCAAGGCAGCAGGTTTGGATGGTATTGCAGTGGAATTTATTAAAAAAGGGGGTGACGGTATTGTTGACCGGTTGGTAAGGTTATTTAATGTATGTATGACTCATGGTGAGGTGCCTGAGGATTGGCGGAATGCGTGCATAGTGCCATTGTACAAAGGCAAAGGGGATAAGAGTGAGTGCTCAAATTACAGAGGTATAAGTTTGTTGAGTATTCCTGCTAAATTATATGGGAGGGTATTGATTGAGAGGGTGGAGGCATGTACAGAGCATCAGATTGGGGAAGAGCAGTGTGGTTTCAGAAGTGGTAGAGGATGTGTGGATCAGGTGTTTGCTTTGAAGAATGTATGTGAGAAATACTTAGAAAAGGACATGGATTTGTATGTAGCATTTATTGATCTGGATATATATATATATATATATATATATATATATATATATATATATATATATATATATATATATATATATATATATATATATATATATATATATATATATATATATATATATATATATATGTATATATATATATATATATATATATATATATATATATATATATATATATATATATATATATATATATATATATATATATATACATATATATATATATATATATATATATATATATATATATATATATATATATATATATATATATATATATATATATATATATATATATATATATATATATATATATATGTATATATATATATATATATTCATATCCCTTGGGATAGGGGAGAAAGAATACTTTCCACGCATTTCTCACGTGTCGTAGAAGGCGACTAAAGGGGACGGGTGCGGATAGCCAGAAACCCTCCCCTCCTTGTATTTTAACTTTCTAAAAGAGGAAACAGAAGAAGGAGTCACGCGAGGACTGCTCATCCTCCTTGAATGTTCAGATTAGGGTGTCTAAATGTGTGTGGATGTAACCAAGATGAGAAAAAAGGAGAGATAGGTAGTATGTTTGAGGAAAGGAACCTGGATGTTTTGGCTTTCAGTGAAACGAAGCTAAAGGATAAAGGGGAAGAGTGGTTTGGGAATGTCTTGGGAGGAAAGTCAGGGGTTACTGAGAGGACAAGAGCAAGGGAAGGAGTAGCACTACTCCTGAATCAGGAGTTGTGGGAGTATTTGATAGAGTGTAAGAAAGTAAATTCTTGATTGATATGGGTAAAACTGAAAGTTGATGGAGAGAGATGGGTGATTATTGGTGCATATGAACAAGGCATGAGAAGAAAGATCATGAGAGGCAAGTGTTTTGCGAGCAGCTGAATGAGTGTGTTAGTGGTTTTGATGCACAAGATCGGGTTGTAGTGATGGGTGATTTGAATGCAAAGGTGAGTTATATGACAGTTGAGGGAATAATTGGGATACATGGAGTGTTCACTGTTGTAAATGGAAATGGTGAAGAGCTTGTAGATTTATGTGCTGAAAAAGGACTGGTGATTGGGAATACCTGGTTTAAAAAGCGAGATATACATAAGCATACGTATGTAAGTAGGAGAGATGGCCAGAGAGCGTTATTGGATTACGTGTTAATTGATAGACGCACGAAAGAGAGACTTTTGGATGTTAATGTGCTGAGAGGTGCAAGTGGAGTGATGTCTGTTCATTATCTTGTAGAGGCGTAGGTGAAGATTTGTGGGGGTTTTCAAAAAAGAAGAGAGAATATTGGGGTGAAGAGAGTGGTGAGAGTAAGTGAGCTTGGGAAGGAGACTCGTGTGAGGAATTACCAAGAGAGACTGAGTATAGAATGGAAAAAGGTGAGAACAAAGGAGGTAAGGGGAGTGGGGGAGGAATGGGATATTGGGGCGTGAACATGCAGGAGGGTGAAAGGCGTGCAAGGAATAGAGTGAATTCGAACGATGTGGTATACCGGGTTCGATGTGCTGTCAATGGATTGAACCAGGGCATGTGAAGCTTCTGGGGTAAACCATGGAAAGTTCTGTGGGTTCTGGATGTGGAAAGGGAGCTGTGGTTTCGGTGCATTATTATATGACAGCTAGAGACTGAGTGTAAACGAATGGGGCCTTTGGTGTCTTTTCCAAGCGCTACCTCGCACACATGAGGGGGGAGGGGGTTGTTATTCCATGTGTGGCGAGGTGGCGATGGGAACAAAGAAATGCAGACAGTATGAATTACGTACATGTGTATAAGTATGTATATTTGAGTTTTTGGACGTGTATGTATATACATGTGTATGTGGGCGGGTTGGGCCATTCTTTCGTCTGTTTCCTTGAGCTACCTCGCTAACACCGGAGACAGCGACAAAGCAAAATAGATAAATATATATATACATATATATATATATATATATATATATATATATATATATATATATATATATATATATATATATATATATATATATATATATATATATATTTATATATATATATCTTTTGTGCAATCCATCACTGATTCCCTAAATACATCCCATTCCTCAACCACTCTCCTTACTTCCATTCTTCTCACCTTTTTCCATTCTGTACTCAGTCTCTCCTGGTACTTCCTCACACAGGTCTCCTTCCCAAGCTCACTTACTCTCACCACACTCTTCACCCCAACATTCTCTCTTCTTTTCTGAAAACCCATACAAATCTTCACCTTAGCCTCCACAAGATAATGATCAGACATCCTTCCAGTTGCACCTCTCAGCACATTAACATCCAAAAGTCTCTCTTTCGCACGCCTGTCAATTAACACGTAATCCAATAACGCTCTCTGGCCATCTCTCCTACTTACATACGTATACTTATGTATATCTCGCTTTCCAAACCAGGTATTCCCAATCACCAGTCCTTTTTTCAGCACATAAATCTACAAGCTCTTCACCATTTCCATTTACAACACTGAACACCACATGTATACCAATTATTCCCTCAACTGCCACATTGCTTACCTTTGCATTCAAACTACCCATCACTATAACCCGGTCTCGTACATCAAAACCACTAACACACTCATTCAGCTGCTCCCAAAACACTTGCCTCTCATGATCGTTCTTCTCAAACCCAGGTGCATGTGAACCAATAATCACCCATCTCTCTCCATCAACTTTCAGTTTTATCCATATTAATCGAGAATTTACTTTCTTACATTCTATCACATACTCCCACAACTCTGTTTCAGGAGTAGTGCTACTACTTCCTTGCTCTTGTCCTCTCACTAACCCCTGACTTTGCTCCCAAGACATTCCCAAACCACTCTTCCCCTTTACCCTTGAGCTTCGTTTTACTCAGAGCCAAAACATCCAGGTTCCTTTCCTCAAAAATACTACCTATCTCTCCTTTTTTCATTTCTTGGTTACTTCCACACACATCTAGACACCCCAGTCTGAGCCTTCGAGGAGGCTGAGCACTCCCCGCGTGACTCCTTCTTCTGTTTCCCATTTTAGAATGAGAAGAGTGGCATGAGAAGAGTGGGAGTTGGGTTGACTAGAAAGGGTAGTGAGTGGTGGGATGAAGAAGTAAGATTATTAGTGAAAGAGAAGAGAGAGGAATTTGGACGATTTTTGCAGGGAAAAAATGCAATTGAGTGGGACATGTATGAAAGAAAGAGACAGGAGGTCAAGAGAAAGGTGCAAGAGGTGAAAAAGAGGGCAAATGAGAGTTGGGGTGAGAGAGTATCATTAAGTTTTAGGGAGAATATAAAAGATGTTCTGGAAGGAGGTAAATAAAGTGCGTAAGACAAGGGAGCAAATGGGAACTTCAGTTTAGGGCGCAAATGGGGAGGTGATAACAAGTAGTGGTGATGTGAGAAGGAGATGGAGTGAGTATTTTGAAGGTTTGTTGAATGTGTTTGATGATAGAGTGGCAGATATAGGGTGTTTTGGTCGAGGTGGTGTGCAAAGTGAGAGGGTTAGGGAAAATGATTTGGTAAACAGAGAAGAGGTAGTGAAAGCTTTGCGGAAGATGAAAGCCGGCAAGGCAGCAGGTTTGGATGGTATTGCAGTGGAATTTATTAAAAAAGGGGGTGACTGTATTATTGACTGGTTGGTATGGTTATTTAATGTATAATTGACTCATTATGAGGTGCCTGAGGATTGGCGGAATGCGTGCATAGTGCCATTGTACAAAGGCAAAGGGGATAAGAGTGAGTGCTCAAATTACAGAGGTATAAGTTTGTTGAGTATTCCTGGGAAATTATATGGGAGGGTATTGATTGAGAGGGTGAAGGCATGTACAGAGTATCAGATTGGGGAAGAGCAGTGCGGTTTCAGAAGTGGTAGAGGATGTGTGGATCAGGTGTTTGCTTTCAAGAATGTATGTGAGAAATACGTAGAAATGGAAATCGATTTGTATGTAGCATTTATGGATCTGGAGAAAGCATATGATAGAGTTGATAGAGATACTCTGTGGAAGATATTAAGAATATATGGTGTGGGAGGCAAGTTGGTAGAAGCAGTGAAAAGTTTTTATCGAGGATGTAAGGCATGTGTACGTGTAGGAAGAGGAAAGTGATTGGTTCTCAGTGAATGTAGGTTTGCGGCAGGGGTGTGTGATGTCTCCATGGTTGTTTAATTTGTTTATGGATGGGGTTGTTAGGGAGGTGAATGCAAGAGTTTTGGGAAGAGGGGCAAGTATGAAGTCTGTTGGGGATGAGAGAGCTTGGGAAGTGAGTCAGTTGTTGTTCGCTGATGATACAGCGCTGGTGGCTGATTCATGTGAGAAACTGCAGAAGCTGGTGACTGAGTTTGGTAAAGTGTGTGGAAGAAGAAAGTTAAGAGTAAATGTGAATAAGAGCAAGGTTATTAGGTACAGTAGGGTTGAGGGTCAAGTCAATTGGGAGGTGAGTTTTAATGGAGAAAAACTGGAGGAAGTGAAGTGTTTTAGATATCTGGGAGTGGATCTGGCAGCGGATGGAACCATGGAAGCGGAAGTGGATCATAGGGTGGGGGAGGGGGCGAAAATTCTGGGGGCCTTGAAGAATGTGTGGAAGTCGAGAACATTATCTCGGAAAGCAAAAATGGGTATGTTTGAAGGAATAGTGGTTCCAACAATGTTGTATGGTTGCGAGGCGTGGGCTATGGATAGAGTTGTGCGCAGGAGGATGGATGTGCTGGAAATGAGATGTTTGAGGACAATATGTGGTGTGAGGTGGTTTGATCGAGTGAGTAACGTAAGGGTAAGAGAGATGTGTGGAAATAAAAAGAGCGTGGTTGAGAGAGCAGAAGAGGGTGTTTTGAAGTGGTTTGGGCACATGGAGAGAATGAGTGAGGAAAGATTGACCAAGAGGATATATGTGTCGGAGGTGGAGGGAACGAGGAGAAGAGGGAGACCAAATTTTAGGTGGAAAGATGGAGTGAAAAAGATTTTGTGTGATCGGGGCCTGAACATGCAGGAGGGTGAAAGGAGGGCAAGGAATAGAGTGAATTGGAGCGATGTGGTATACCGGGGTTGACGTGCTGTCAGTGGATTGAATCAAGGCATGTGAAGCGTCTGGGGTAAACCATGGAAAGCTGTGTAGGTATGTATATTTGCGTGTGTGGACGTATGGGGGTGTATGGGGGTGGGTTGGGCCATTTCTTTCGTCTGTTTCCTTGCGCTACCTCGCAAACGCGGGAGACAGCGACAAAGTATAAAAATATATATATATATATATATATATATATATATATATATATATATATACCTCCACCATCATCTCCACAAGCTCCTCCACCACCACTACCACCTCGAGGACGCAAGGGAGAACCATCTGTTGGTGACACTTCGCCTAAGGTGAAACAGGCATCAGATGCTCCTGAGTTACCACCTTGGGATGTTTCCCCACCACCTATTCCACCACGTACAGCCACTTTGCCCCGTATGCATTCTTCAGGGGGACTTCAGCATGGCCCCACACATCATCATCATACTCCCATAGGACATTGTTTGCATTCTCTTAGCCACCATCATCCACTTTCTCATCACCATCATACCCATCATCACCGGCAAACCCCCCCATCATTGCTAGCCCCTCCACCTCCACCTCAGCAGTATCAATTAGATCCACCTCCACACCGTCGCAACAACTCTGTGGATTTGTCTTCACCTACTCCCCTGGCACGGAGACATACTAATGGACCTCAAACAGGACTACCAGGAAGTAGCATGAACGACACTCAAGCTGACCCTAATGACCACCCACCCACTCCACCGCCCAGGCTCTCAAATCGTCAGACGTTCTCTTTTACCTACGACCAGCACCACTCCTAGACCCAGCCCCCTTACTTAGGTTTCCTCAGCCATGTAGTAGATACAGTATCTGGCCACTTAAGAAACCTTATGTATCTAAGCTTTGTTGTGGCTGCAAGATTTTTTTTTTTTTCATATTTGCTTACTATTCTACTGAAACCACTTGATGATCTTTGAGTTTACAGCTGAATGCTCTAAAACATACAGAAAAATCAATTTGTAACACTGCGAAAGAAAGTTTTGCTTCCTTAGAGCTCTGTTACAGTGCCCAGTGTTTCCATAACTGCAGGGGAATTCCTTTATTTCACAATCTATATCTAATGAAATAGTATTTTTAGGATTTGTGTGTGGGTATGTAAGTGACTTTCAAGCTCAGGAGTAAATCTTGCAGGATTACAGTTGCTGCTCTCATATAGAGTAGGCAAGGCTGTGAATCATATAAAGACAATTTTGTAGAAAAATTTAATTAACTGCTGAACCCATTCAAAAGCTGTTGTTTTTGAAGGACGAAACACCAAATATACTGGATGAACGGAATTCTTTAATTCCTATATACAAAGAGAAGAGTGGTTGAAGATAATTTGATATACTTTGTTTCTACAGTAGATGTGAAACTTTTTTATAATGAAATACTGTATGCATTACATTGCCAGTTGCTAAATTGTATGAGATTTTGCAGTTATTGCATTTTCCTTTTGATGAACACTGGGCTATAACTGTTTTCTATCATAGGGGAAGCAGAGGCCATTTTCATCGTTTCAAAACATACCTTAAATCTGAGTAATTGGCAACTAAAGTTGTTTTATGCCTTGCTGAAGATTAAGACATAGTTGGGTTATGTTATATTTTTATTCTTGGGCTTCTGACACAGTGACAGTCAGCCTTCACTTATACAGTATTCATATTGTGTTTATGAGGTTTTATTGCATTGTGCACAGATATTTTGTAATGGAGTGAGTATCTGCACTGAAAATTGTATGTAAGGTATAGAGATGATTGTAGTAAGTATTTTAGGCTGAAAGTTTCAGTCAGTACAGTTCAAAGATATTGTTTTTATTTTATTATGATACATGATTGCTGTTTCCTGCATTAGCGCCAGGAAACAGATGAAAAATGGCCCATCCACTCATATACACATATATATACATAAATGCCCTATTTGCCATTTCCCGCTTTAGCGGGGCGGCGTTGGGAACGGAGAGCTGGGCCTTTGAGGGAGTGTCCTCGCTTGGCCCCCTTCTCTGTTCCTTCTTTTGGAAAACTGGAAGCGAGATGGGAGGATTTCCGGCCCCCTGCTCCGTCCTCTTTTAGTTGCCTTTTGTGACACAAGGGGAGTACGTGGGAGGTGTTCTTTCTTCCCTGTCCCCAGGGATAATATATATTTTATTTATCTATTATATAATAACTTTGTCGCTGTCTCCTGTGTTAGCGAGGTAGCGCAAGGAAACAGACGAAGGAATGGCTCAACCCACCCGCATACACATGTATATACATAAAAGCCCACACACACACATATACATACTTATACATTTCAACGTATACATACACAGACATATATACACATGTACATATTCATACATGCTGCCTTCATCCATTCCTGCCGCCATCCTGCCATACATGAAATGGCACTCCCCCTCCCCCTGCGTGCGGGGGAGGTAGCGCTAAGAAAAGACAACATAGACCACGTTAGTTCACACCTAGTTTCTAGCTGTCATGTGTAATGCACTGAAACCACAGCTTCCTTTCCACATCCAGGCCCAAAAAAACTTACCATGGTTTACCCCAAACGCTTCACATGATCTGGTTCAATCCATTGACAGCACGTCGACCCCGGTATACCACATTGTTCCAATTCACTCTATATATCTCACATGCCTTTCACCCTCCTGTATGTTCAGGCCCCGATCGCTCAAAATCTTTTTCACTCCATCCTTCCACCTCCAGCTTGGTCTTCCACTTCTCATTCCCTCCAACTCTGACACATATATCCTCTTTGTCAATCTTTCCTCACTCATTCTCTCCATGTAACCAAACCATTTCAATGCACCCTCTTCTCAAATATATATATATATATATATATATTATCCCTGGGGATAGGGGAGAAAGAATACTTCCCACGTATTCCCTGCGTGTCGTAGAAGGCAACTAAAAGTGAAGGGAGCGGGGGGCTGGAAATCCTCCCCTCTCAATTTTTTTTAATTTTCCAAAAGAAGGAACAGAGAAGGGGGCCAGGTGAGGATATTCCCTCAATGGCCCAGTTCTCTGTTCTTAACGCTACCTCGCTAACGCGGGAAATGGCGAATAGTTTGAAAAAAAAAAAAATATACATATATATATATATATATATATATATATATATATATATATATATATGTATATATATATATATATATATATATATATATATATATATATATATATATATATATATATATATATATATATATATATATATATATATATATATATATATATATATATGTATGTATATATATATGTATATATATATGTATATATATATATATATATATATATATATATATATACATATATATATATATATATATATATATATATATTATCCCTGGGGATAGGGGAGAAAGAATACTTCCCACGTATTCCCTGCGTGTCGTAGAAGGCGACTAAAAGGGGAGGGAGCGGGTGGCTGGAAATCCTCCCCTCTCGTTTTTTTTTAATTTTCCAAAAGAAGGAACAGAGAAGGGGTCCAGGTGAGGATTTTCCCTCTAAGGCCCAGTCCTCTGTTCTTAATGCTACCTCGCAAATGCGGGAAATGGCGAATCGTATGAAAAAAAAAAAAATGAATATATATATATATATATATATATATATATATATATATATATATATATATATATTTTCATTATATTTATTTTATTTTGCTTTGACGATGTCTCCCGCGTTAGCGAGGTAGCGCAAGGAAACAGACGAAAGAAATGGCCCAAACCACCCACATACACATGTATATACATACACGTCCACAGACGCAGATATACATACTTATACATCTTAATGTACACATATATATACACACACACAGATATACATATATGCACATGTATATAATTCATACTGTCTGCGTTTATTTATTCCCATCGCCACCTCGCCACACATGGAATAACAACCCCCTCCCCCCTCATGTGTGCGGGGTAGCGCTAGGAAAAGACAACAAATGCCCCATTCGTTCACACTCAGTCTAACTGTCATGTAATAATGCATCGAAACCACAGCTCCCTTTCCACATCCAGGCCCCACAGAACTTTCCATGGTTTACCCCAGACGCTTCACATGCCCTGGTTCAATCCATTGAGAGATGGTCGACCCCCGCATCCCAAATCGATCCAATTCACTCTATTCCTTGCACCTCTTTCACCTTCCTGGTTGTTCAGGACCCGAAAACTCAAAATCTTTTTCACTCCATCTATCCACCTCCAATTTGGTCTCCCACTTCACCTCGTTCCATCCACCCCTGACACATATATCCTCTTGGTTAATCTTTCCTCACTCATTCTCTCCACGTGACCAAACCATTTCAAAATACCCTCTTCTGCTTTCTCAACCATACTCTTTTTATTTCCACACATCTCTCTTACCCTTTCATTACTTACTCGATCAAACACCCTCACACCACATATTGTCCTCAAACATCTCATTTACAGCACATCCACCCTCCTCCGCATAACTCTATCCATAGCCCTCGCCGCGCAACCATACAACATTGTTGGAACCACTATTCCTTCAAACATACCCATTTTTGCTTTCCGAGATAATGTTCTCGACTTCCAAACATTCTTCAACGCTCTCAGAATTTTCGCCCCCTCCCCCACCCTATGATTCACTTCCACTTCCATTGTTACATCCACTACCAGATCCACTCCAGATATCTAAAACACTTTACTTCCTCCAGTTTTTCTTCATTCAAACTTACCTCCCAATTGACTTGACCCTCAACCCTACTGTACCTAATTACCTTGCTCTTATTCACATTTACTCTTAACTTTCTTCTTTCATACACTTTACCAAACTCAGTCACCAGCTTCTGCAGTTTCTTACATGAATCAGCCACCGTCGCTGTATCATCAGCCAACAACAACTGACACACTTCCCAAGCTCTCTCATCTACAACAGACTTCATACTTGCCCCTCTTTCCAAAACTCTTGCATTCACCTCCCTAACAACCCCATCCATAAACAAATTAAACAACCATGGAGACATCACACACCCCTGCCGCAAACCTACATTCACTGAGAACCAATCACTTTCCTCTCTTCCTACACGTACACATGCCTTACATCCTCGATAAAAACTTTTCACTGCTTCTAACAACCTGCCTCCCACACTATATATTCTTAATATCTTCCACAGAGCATCTCTATCAACTCTATCATATGCCTTCTCCAGATCCATAAATGCTACATACAAATCCATTTGCTTTTCTAAATATTTCTCACATACATTCTTCAAAGCAAACACCTGATCCACACATCCTCTACCACTTCTGAAACCATATTGCTCTTCCCCAATCTGATGCTCTGTACATGCCTTCACCCTCTCAATCAATACCCTCCCATATAATTTACCAGGAATACTCAGCAAACTTATACCTCTGTAATTTGAGCACTCACTCTTATCGCGTTTGCCTTTGTACAATGGCACTATGCAAGCATTCCGCCAATCCTCAGACACCTCACCATGAATCATACATACATTAAATTACCTTACCAAACAATTAACAATACAGTCACCCCCTTTTTTAATAAATTCCACTGCAACACCATCAAACCTTCTGCCTTGCCAGCTTTCCTCTTCCGCAAAGCTTTTAGTACCTCTTCTCTGTTTACCAAATCATTTCTCCTAACCCTCTCACTTTGCACACCACCTCGACCAAAACACCCTATATCTTCCACTCTATCATCAAACACGTTCAAAAACCTTCAAAATACTCCATCTTCTCACATCACCACTACTTGTTATCAGCTCCCTATTAGCCCCCTTCACTGAAGTTCCCATTTGCTCCCTTGTCTTACACACTTTATTTACCTACTTCCAAAAAATCTTTTTACCCTCCCTAAGATTTAACGATACTCTCTCACCGGAACTCTCATTTGCCCTCTTTTTCACCTCTTGCACCTTTCTCTTGACCTCCTGCCTCTTTCTTTTATACATCCCCCACTCATGTGTATTTTTTCCCTGTAAAAATCGTCCAAATGCCTCTCTCTTTTCTTTCACTAATAATCTTACTTCTTCATCTCACCACTCGCTACCCTTTCTAATCAACCCACCTCCCACGCTTTTCATGCCACAAGCATCTTTTGCGCAAGCCATCACTGCTTCCCTAAATACATCCCATTCCTCCCCCACTCCCCTTACCTCCTTTGTTCTCACCTTTTTCCATTCTTTGCTCAGTCTCTCCTGGTACTTCCTCACACAAGTCTCCCTCCCAAGCTCACTTACTCTCACCACTCTCTTCACCTCAACATTCTCTCTTGTTTTCTGAAAACCACTACAAATCTTCACCTTCGCCTCCACAAGATAAATATCGGACATCCCTCCAGCTCCAGCTCTCAGCACATTAACATCCAAAAGTCTCTCTTTCGCGCGCCTATTAATATATAATCCATAACGCTCTCTGGCCATCTCTCCTATTTACATACGTATGCTTATGTATATCTCGCTCTTGAAACCAGGTATTCCCAATCACCAGTCCTTTCTCAGCACACAAATCAAAAGCTTTTCGCCATTTCCATTTACAACACTGAACACCCCATGCATACCAATTATTCCCTCAACTGCCACATTACTCACCTTTGCATTTAAATCACCCATCACTATAACCGGCCTTGTGCATCAAAACCACTAACACACTCATTCAGCTGCTCTCAAAACACTTGCCTCTCATGATCTTTCTTCTCATTCCCAGGTGCATATGCACCAATAATCGCCCATCTCTTTCTATAAACTTTCAGTTTTACCTATATCAGTCTGGAATTTACTTTCTTACACTCTATCACATACTCCAACAACTCCTGTTTCAGGAGTAGTGCTACTCCTTCCCTTGCTCTTGTCCTCTCACTAACCCCTGACTTTACTCCCAAGACATTCCCAAACGACTCTTCCCCTTTACCCTTGAGATTCGTTTCACTCAGAGCCAAAACGTCGTTGAAGGCGACTAAAAGGGACGGGAGTGGGGGGTTGGAAACCCTCCCCTCCTTATATTTCAACTTTCTAAAAGGGGAAACAGAAGGAGTCACGCGGGGAGTGCTCATCCTCCTTGATGGCTCTGATTGGAGTGTCTAAATGTGTGTGGATGTAACCAAAATGAGAAAAAAGGAAAAGATCGGTAGTATGTTTGAGGAAAGGAACCTGGATGTTTTGGCTCTGAGTGAACCGAAGCTCAATGGTAAAGGGTAAGGGTAGTTTGGTAATGTCTTGAGAGTATAGTCAGGGGTTACTGAGAAGATAAGAGCAAGGGAAGGAGTACCACTACTCCTGAAACAGGTTTGGTGGGAGTATGTGATAGAGTGTAAGAAAGTAAACTCTAGATTGATATGGGTAAAACTAAAAGTTGATGGAGAGACTTGGATGATTTTTGGTGCAAAGGCACCTGGGCATGAGAAGAAAGATCATGAGAAGCAAGTGTTTTGGGAGCAGCTGAGTGAGTGTGTTAGTTTTGGGAGCTTTGATAAATGTGTGGAAGTCGACAACATTATCTCGTAAAGCAAAAATGGTTATGTGTGAATGAACAGTGGTTCTGACAATGTTTTATGGTTGCGAGGCGTGGGCTACGTATAGAATTGTGCGTAGGGTGGATGTGCTGGAAATGAGATGTTTGAGGACAATATGTGGTGTGAGGTGGTTTGATTGAGTAAGTAATAATAGGGCAAGAGAGATGTGTAGTAATAAAAAGAGTGTGGTTGAATGAGCAGTAGAGCATGTTTTGAAATGGTTTGGTCACATGGAGAGAATGAGGAGGAAAGATTAACCAAGAGGATATATATGGCAAAGTTTGAGGGAAAGAGGAGAAGTTGTAGACAAATTGGAGGTAGAAGGATGGAGTGATAAAGATTTAGAGTGATCGGGGTCTAAACATGCAAGGAGGGTGAAAGGCGTGCAAGGAAAAAATTGAATTAGAAATGTCAATGGATTGAACCAGGGCATGTGAAGCGTCTGGGGTAAACCATGAAAAGTTCTGTGGAGACTGGACGTGGAAAGGGAGCTGTGGTTTCGGTGCGTTATTACATGACAGCTAGATACTGAGTGCAAACGAATGTGGACTATGTTGTTTTTTCCTAGCGCTACATCGCGCCCATGAGGTGGGAGGGGATTTTTATTTCATGTGTGGCGGGTGGGCGATTTTAATGGATATATATATATATGTTTCCCATTTTAGAAAGTTAATACAAAGTATAATAAAAAATAAATAAAATAATATATATATATATATATATATATATATATATATATATATATATATATATATATATATATATATATATATATATATATATATATAAATATTTTTTTTTTTGCTTTGTCGCTGTCTCCCGCGTTTCCGAGGTAGCGCAAGGAAACAGACGAAAGAAATGGCCCAACCCACCCCCATACACATGTATATACATACATCCACACACGCAAATATACATACCTACACAGCTTTCCATGGTTTACCCCAGACGCTTCACATGCCTTGATTCAATCCACTGACAGCACGTCAACCCCGGTATACCACATCGCTCCAATTCACTCTATTCCTTGCCCTCCTTTCACCCTCCTGCATGTTCAGGCCCCGATCACCCAAAATCTTTTTCACTCCATCTTTCCACCTCCAATTTGGTCTCCCTATTCTCCTCGTTCCCTCCACCTCCGACACATATATCCTCTTGGTCAATCTTTCCTCACTCATTCTCTCCATGTGCCCAAACCATTTTAAAACACCCTCTTCTGCTCTATCAGCCACGCTCTTTTTATATCCACACATCTCTCTTACTCTTACGTTACTTACTCGATCAGACCACCTCACACCACACATGCTCCTCAAACATCTCATTTCCAGCACATCCATCCTCCTGCGCACAACTCTATCCATAGCCCACGCCTCGCAACCATACAACATTGTTGGGACCACTATTCCTTCAAACATACCCATTTTTGCTTTCAGAGATAATGTTCTCGACTTCCACACATTCTTCAAGGCTCCCAGAATTTTCGCCCCCTCCCCACCCTATGATCCACTTCCGCTTCCATGGTTCCATCCGCTACCAGATCCACTCCGAGATATCTAAAACACTTCACTTCCTACAGTTTTTCTCCATTCAAACTCACCTCCCAATTGACTTGACCCTCAACCCTACTGTACCTAATAACCTTGCTCTTATTCACATTTACTCTTAACTTTCTTCTTCCACACACTTTACCAAACTCAGTCACCAGCTTCTGCAGTTTCTCACATGAATCCGCCACCAGCGCTGTATCATCAGCGAACAACAACTGACTCACTTCCCAAGCTCTCTCATCCCCAACAGACTTCATACTTGCCCCTCTTTCCAAACCTCTTGCATTCACCTCCCTAACAACCCCATCCATAAACAAATTAAACAACCATGGAGACATCACACACCCCTGCCGCAAACCTACATTCACTGAGAACCAATCACTTTCCTCTCTTCCTACACGTACACATGCCTTACATCCTCGATAAAAACTTTTCACTGCTTCTAACAACTTTCCTCCCACACCATATATTCTTAATACCTTCCACAGAGCATCTCTACCAACTCTATCATATGTATATATGTATATACATATATATATATATATATATATATATATATATATATATATATATATATATATATATATATATATATATATATATATATATATATATATATATAGATGATAGAGATGCTCTGTGGAAGGTATTAAGAATATATGGTGTGGGAGGCAAGTTGTTAGAAGCAGTGAAAAGTTTTTATCGAGGGTGTAAGGCATGTGTATGTGTAGGAAGAGAGGAGAGTGATTGGTTCTCAGTGAATGTAGGTTTGCGGCAGGGGTGTGTGATGTCTCCATGGTTGTTTAATTTGTTTATGGATGGGGTTGTTAGGGAGGTGAATGCAAGAGTTTTGGAAAGAGGGGCAAGTATGAAATCTGTTGGGGATGAGAGAGGTTGGGAAGTGAGTCAGTTGTTGTTCGCTGATGATACAGCGCTGGTGGCTCATTCTTGTGAGAAACTGCAGAAGCTGGGGACTGAGTTTGGTAAAGTGTGTGAAAGAAGAAAGTTAAGAGTAAATGTGAATAAGAGCAAGGTCCTTAGGTACAGTAGGGTTGAGGGTCAAGTCAATTGGGAGGTAAGTTTGAATGGAGAAAAAATGGCGGAAGTAAAGTGTTTTAGATATCTGGCAGTGGACCTAGCAGCGGATGGAACCATGGAAGCGGAAGTGGATCATAGGGTGGGAGAGGGGGCGAAAATCCTGGGAGCTTTGAAGAATGTGTGGAAGTCGAGAACATTATCTCGGAAAGCAAAAATGGGTATGTTTGAAGGAATAGTGGTTCCAACAATGTTGTATGGTTGCGAGGCATGGGCTATGGATAGAGTTGTGCGCAGGAGGATGAATGTGCTGGAAATGAGATGTTTGAGGACAATATGTGGTGTGAGGTGGTTTGATCGAGTAAGTAACGTAAGGGTAAGGGAGAAGTGTGGAAATAAAAAGAGCGTGGTTGAGAGAGCAGAAGAGGGTGTTTTGAAATGGTTTGGGCACATGGAGGGAATGAGTGTGGAAAGATTGACCATGAGGATATATGTGTCGGAGGTTGAGGGAACGAGGACATGTGGGAGACCAAATTGGAGGTGGAAAGATGGAGTGAAAAAGATTTTGTGTGATCGGGGCCTGAACATGCAGGAGGGTGAAAGGCGTTCAAGGAATAGAGTGAATTGGATCGATGTGGTATACCGGGGTTGACGTGCGGTCAGTGGATTGAATCAGGGCATGTGAAGCGTCTGGGGTAAACCATGAAAAGCTGTGTAGGTATGCATATTTGCGTTTGTGGACGTATGTATATACATGTGTATGGGGGGGGGGGGGGGGGGGCATTTCTTTCGTCTGTTTCCTTGCGCTACCTCGCAAACGCGAGAGACAGCGACAAAGAAAAAAAAAGAAATATATATATATATATATATATATATATATATATATATATATATATATATATATATATATATATATATATATATATATTTTTTTTTTTAAACTTCGCAATTTCCCACGGTAGCGAGGTAGCGTTAGGAACAGAGGACTGGGCCTTTTTTGGAATATCCTCACCTGGCCCCCTCTGTTCCCTCTTTTGGAAAATTTAAAAAAAAAGAGAGGGGAGGATTTCCAGCCCCCCGCTCCCTCCACTTTTAGTCGCCTTCTACGACACGCAGGGAAAACGTGGGAAGTATTCTTAATCCCCTATCCCCAGGGATAATATATATATATATATATATATATATATATATATATATATATATATATATATATATATATATATATATATATATATATGTATATATATATATATATATATATATATATATATATATATATATATATATATATATATATATATATATATATATACATAAATATATATACATATATATATATATATATATATATATATATATATATATATATATATATATATATATATATATATATATATATATATATATATATATATATATATATATATATATATATATATATATATATATATATATATATATATATATATATATATATATATATATACATAAATATATATATGGTAGCGCAAGGAAACAGACGAAAGAAATGGCCCAACCCACCCCCATACACATGTATATACATACGTCCACACACGCAAATATACATACCTACACAGCTTTCCATGGTTTACCCCAGACGCTTCACATGTCCTGATTGAATCCACTGACAGCACTTCAACCCCGATATACCACATCGATCCAATTCACTCTATTCCTTGCCCTCCTTTCACCTTCCTGCATGTTCAGCCCCCGATAACTCAAAATCTTTTTCACTCCATCTTTCCACCTCCAATTTGGTCTCCCACTTCTCCTCGTTCCCTCCACCTCCGACACATATATCCTCTTGGTCAATATTTCGTCACTCATTCTCTCCATGTGCCCAAACCATTTCAAAACACCCTCTTCTGCCCACCTCAACCACGCTCTTTTTATTTCCACACATCTCTCTTACCCTTACATTACTTACTCGATCAAACCACCCCACACCACACATTGTCCTCAAACATCTCATTTCCAGCACATGCACCCTCCTGCGCACAACTCTATCCATAGCCCACGCCTCGCAACCATACAACATTGTTCGAACCATATTCCTTCAAACATACCCATTTTTGCTTTCCGAGATAATGTTCTCGACTTCCAAACATTCTTCAAGGCTCCCAGGATTTTCGCCCCCTCCCCCACCCTATGATTTACTTCCATGGTTCCATCCGCTGCCAGATCCACTCCCAGATATCTAAAACACTTTACTTCCTCCAGCTTTTCTCCATTCAAACTTATATATATATATATATATATATATATATATATATATATATATATATATATATATATATATATATATATATATATATATATATATATATATATATATATATATATATATATATATATATATATATATATATATATATATATATATATATATATATATATATATATATATATATATATATATATATATATATATATATATATATATATATATATATATATATATATATATATATATATATATATATATATATATATATACATATATATATGTAGGGAATGTATGGGATGTATTTAGTTAAGCAGTGATGGCTTGCGAAAAAGACGCTTGTGGCATGAGAAGCCTGGGAGGTGGGTTGATTAGAAAGGGTAGTGAGTGGTGGGATGAAGAAGTAAGAGTATTAGTGAAAGAGAAGAGTGAGGCATTTGGACGATTTTTGTAGGGAAAAAATGCAAATGAGTGGGATATGTATAAAAGAAAGAGACAGGAGGTCAAGAGAAAGGTGCAAGAGGTGAAGAAGAGGGCAAATGAGAGTTGGGGTGACAGGGTATCATTAAATTTCAGGGAGAATGAAAATATGTTCTGGAAGGAGGTAAATAAAGTTCGTAAGACAAGGGAGCAAATGGGAACTTCAGTGAAGTGGGCTAATAGGGAGGTGACAACAAGTAGTGGTGATGTGAGAAGGAGATGGAGTGAGTATTTTGAAGGTTTGTTGAATGTGTTTGATGATAAAGTGGCAGATATAGGGTGTTTTGGTCGAGGTGGTGTGCAAAGTGAGAAGGTTAGGGAAATTGATTTGGTAAACAGAGAAGAGGTAGGAAAAGCTTTTCGGAGGATGAAAGCCGGCAAGGCAGCGAGCTTGGATGGTATTGCAGTGGAATTTATTAAAAAATGGGGTAACTGTAATGTTGATTGGTTGGTAAGGTTATCTAATGAATGTATGATTCATGGTGAGGTGCCTGAGGATTGGTGGAATGCGTGCATAGTGCCATTGTACAAAGGCAAAGGGGATAAGAGTGAGTGCTCAAATTACAGAGGTATAAGTTTGTTGAGTATTCCTGGTAAATTATATAGGAGGGTATTGATTGAGAGGGTGAAGGCATGTACAGAGCATCAGATTGGGGTAGAGAAGTGTGGTTTCAGAAGTGGCAGAGGATGTGTTGATCAGGTGTTTGCTTTGAAGAATGTTTGTGAGAAATACTTGGAAAAGCAAATGGATTTGTATGTAGCATTTATGAATCTGGAGAAGGCATATGACAGAGATGCTCTGTTTAAGGTACTAAGAATATATGGTGTGGGAGGCAAGTTCTTAGAAGTAGTGAAATGATTTTATCGAGGATGTAAGGCATGTGTACGTGCAGGAAGAGAGGAAAGTGATTGGTTTTCAGTGAATGTAGGTTTGCGGCAGGGGTGTGTGATGTCTCCATGGTTGTTTAATTTGTTTATGGATGGGGTTGTTAGGGAGGTGAATGCAAGAGTTTTGGAAAGAGGGGCAAGTATGAAGTCTGTTGGGGATGAGAGAGCTTGGGAAGTGAGTCAGTTGTTGTTCGCTGATGATACAGCGCTGGTGGCTGATTCATGTGAGAAAGTACAGAAGCTGGTGACTGAGTTTTGTAATGTATGTGAAAGAAAAAACTTAAGAGTAAATGTGAATAAGAGCAAAGTTATTAGGTACAGTAGGGTTGAGGGTCAAGTCAATTGGGAGGTAAGTTTGAATGGAGAAAAACTGGAGGAAGTAAAGTTTTTTAGATATCTGGGAGTGGATCTGGCAGCGGATGGAACCATGGAAGCGAAAGTGAATCATAGGTTGGGGGAGGGGGCGAAAATCCTGGGAGCCTTGAAGAATTTGTGGAAGTCGAGAATAATATATCGGAAAGCAAAAATGGGTATGTTTGAAGGAATAGTGGTTCCAACAATGTTGTATGGTTGCGAGGCGTGGGCTATGGATAGAGTTGTGCGCAGGAGGGTGGATGTGCTGGATATGAGATGTTTGAGGACAATGTGTGGTGTGAGGTGGTTTGATCAACAAGTAATGTAAGGGTAACAGAGATGTGTGGAAATAAAAAGAGCGTGTTTGAGAGAGCAGAAGAGGTTGTTTTGAAATGGTTTGGTCACATGGAGAGAATGATTCAGGAAAGATTGACCAAGAGGATATATGTGTCAGAGGTGGAGGGAACGAGGAGAAGTGGGAGACCAAATTGGAGGTGGAAAGATGGAGTGAAAAAGATTTTGAGTGATCGGGGCCTGAATATGCAGGAGGGTGAAAGACGGGCAAGGAATAAAGTGAATTGGATGGATGTGGTATACCGGGGTCGACGTGCTGTTAATGGATTGAATCATTATTGCATGACAGCTAGAGACTGAGTGCGAACGAATAGGGCCTTTTTTTGTCTTTTCCTAGCGCTACCTCGCACACATGAAGGGGGAGGGGGATGTTATTCCATGTGTGGCAAGGTGGCGTTGGAATGAATAAAGGCCGACAGTGTGAATTGCGTGCATGTGTATATATGTATGTGTCTTTGTGTGTATATGTATATGTGTACATTGAGATGTATGGGTATGTATACTTGCGTGTGTGGACGTGTATGTATATACATGTGTATGGGGGTGGGTTGGGCCATTTCTTTCGTCTGTTATATATATATATATATATATATATATATATATATATATATATATATATATATATATATATATATATATATATATATATATATATATATATATATATATATATATACATATATATATCAGATTGGGGAAGAACAGTGTGGTTTCAGAAGTGCTAGAGGATGTGTGGATCAGGTGTTTGCTTTGAAGAATGTATGTGAGAAATACTTAGAAAAGCAAATGGATTTGTATGTAGCATTTATGGATCTGGAGAAGGCATATGATAGAGTTGATAGAGATGCTCTGTGGAAGGTATTAAGAATATATGGTGTGTGAGGAAAGTTGTTAGAAGCAGTTAAAAGTTTTTATCGAGGATGTAAGGCATGTGTACGTGTAGGAAGAGAGGAAAGTGATTGGTTCTCAGTGAATGTAGGTTTGCGGCAGGGGTGTGTGATGTCTCCATGGTTGTTTAATTTGTTTATGGATGGGGTTGTTAGGGAGGTAGATGCAAGAGTTTTGGAAAGAGGGGCAAGTATGAAGTCTGTTGGGGATGAGAGAGCTTGGGAAGTGAGTCAGTTGTTGTTCGCTGATGATACAGCGCTGGTGGCTGATTCATGTGAGAAAGTGCAGAAGCTGGTTACTGAGTTTGGTAAAGTGTGTGGAAGAAGAAAGTTAAGAGTAAATGTGAATAAGAGCAAGGTTATTAGGTACAGTAGGGTTGAGGGTAAAGTCAATTGGGAGGTGAGTTTGAATGGAGAAAAACTGGAGGAAGTGAAGTTTTTTAGATATCTGGGAGTGGATCTGGCAGCGGATGGAACCATGGAAGCGGAAGTGGATCATAGGGTGGGGGAGGGGGCGAAAATTCTGGGGGCCTTGAAGAATGTGTGGAAGTCGAGAACATTATCTCGGAAAGCAAAAATGGGTATGTTTGAAGGAATAGTGGTTCCAACAATGTTGTATGGTTGCGAGGCGTGGGCTATGGATAGAGTTGTGCGCAGGAGGATGGATGTGCTGGAAATGAGATGTTTGAGGACAATGTGTGGTGTAAGGTGGTTTGATCGAGTGAGTAACGTAAGGGTAAGAGAGATGTGTGGAAATAAAAAGAGCGTGGTTGAGAGAGCAGAAGAGGGTGTTTTGAAGTGGTTTGGGCACATGGAGAGGATGAGTGAGGAAAGATTGACCAAGAGGATATATGTGTCGGAGGTGGAGGGAACAAGGAGAAGAGGGAGACCAAATTGGAGGTGGAAAGATGGAGTGAAAAAGATTTTGTGTGATCGGGGCCTGAACATGCAGGAGGGTGAAAGGAGGGCAAGGAATAGAGTGAATTGGAGCGATGTGGTATACCGGGGTTGACGTGCTGTCAGTGGATTGAAGCAGGGCATGTGAAGCGTCTGGGGTAAACCATGGAAAGCTGTGTAGGTATGTATATTTGCGTGTGTGGACGTATGTATATACATGTGTATGGGGGGGGGGGTTGGGCCATTTCTTTCGTCTGTTTCCTTGCGCTACCTCGCAAACGCGGGAGACAGCGACAAAGTATAATAAAAAAAAAAAAAAAATATATATATATATATATATATATATATATATATATATATATATATATATATATATATATATGTGTGTGTGTGGAAATAAAAAGAGCTTGGTTGAGAGAGCAGAAGAGGGTGTTTTGAAATGGTCTGGGCACATGGAGAGAATGAGTGAGGAAAGATTGACCAAGAGGATATATGTGTCGGAGGTGGAGGGAACGAGGAGAAGTGGGAGACCAAATTGGAGGTGGAAAGATGGAGTGAAAAAGATTTTGTGTGATCGGGGCCTGAACATGCAGGAGGGTGAAAGGAGGGCAAGGAATAGAGTGAATTGGATCGATGTGGTATACCGGGGTTGACGTGCTGTCAGTGGATTGAATCAGGGCATTTGAAGCGTCTGGGGTAAACCATGGAAAGCTGTGTAGGTATGTATATTTGCGTGTGTGGACGTATATATATACATGTGTATGGGGGTGGGTTGGGCCATTTCTTTCGTCTGTTTCCTTGCGCTACCTCGCATACGCGGGAGACAGCGGCAAAAAAAAAGAAAAAAAAAAAAAAAAAAAATATATATATATATATATATATATATATATATATATATATATATATATATATATATATATATACACATGTTTATAATTCATAGTCTACCTCTATTCAGTCCTATCGCCACCCCGCCACAAAAGAAATAACAATCCCCTCCCACCTCATGTCCGCGAGGTAGCGCTAGAAAAAGACAACAGAAGCCACATTCGCTCACACTCAGTCTCTAGCTGTCATGTAATAATGCATGTGTGTGTGTGTGCCTACATGTTCGTAGATATGTATGGTGTGTCTTTGTGTATGGTGTGTCTTTGTATATGGTGTTGATGCTATTTCTTGTTAGGACAAGGATTAGAGTCTTTCTCTTCTTTCGGCTTTGAACTCACTTTCCTGACCAAGCCATTAGTATTGATAATCGTGTTTGTAACCAGATGACGTCCAGTTCTTCGGTGCTTGGACCTCACCCAAGGCCTCAGGTCAAGTCTTGGGGCCAGCTACTGGGTATGTCATCCCGTGCATCATCGCCGCTGTCGTAAACAAGATAACAGAGAAGGTTGAGATTTATGCAAGATATGGGACGTACTTAGGATCCTCCAAACCAACCACTTTCTCGGATACTCACCCTCTTCCAATCACAATTGGATCTTAGGCTCATAGACAATCAAGTGTCACATTGTAGGGTAACAGGGCGGACGCTCATTCTTACTTGTAATAAATACCCCTGACACCCGCTGGGCCTCGATTTTTCTTTCTCTAGCCCAGGGAGGTAAGTGGTGTCCCTCTGTCACAAGCCCAACCCGAGTGAAGTGCGCGATACAGACTCTACAACATTGTACCGCCTCTGTTATTTAATTTTGAGTGTCATAGAGTACTGTACCTTGTCATAGAAGAGTCTAACAACAAGTGTATCTTGAATCATGTTATCGAAGATAAATTGTCATAAAGGAAAGAGATCTGGTTTCAAATCTTATCTGGAATGTTAAACTCATATTCAGTGTTAACGTAAATAACTTTTGCCTGATCTCATGTGTCTATTTTTTGTGTAAACTTTAGGTTTTCATTATAAGCAGTTTTAATGCTGGTGTTTGATTTAATCCCATGACTTAAAGATAGTGTTATCCCCTGTTTTGTAACATGAAAAATATAACGTCCTAGCAAAGAAAAAGATCAGTATAGTATTTGTAACATATATATGTAATTGGCAACCTTGCTAGAATAAGTACAGAGTTCGTAACAATATATATATATATATATATATATATATATATATATATATATATATATATATATATATATATATATATATATCTTTCTTTCATTCAAACTATTTGCCATTTCCCGCGTTAGCGAGGTAGCGTCAAGAACAGAGAACTGGGCCTTTGAGGGAATATGCTCACCTGGCCCCCTTCCTTGTTCCTTCTTTTGGAAAATTTAGAAAAAAAGAATAATGAGAGGGGAGGATTTCCAGCCCCCCGCTCCCTTCCCTTTTAGTCGCCTTCTACGACACACAGGGAATACGTGGGAAGCATTCTTTCTCCCTTATCCCCAGGGATATATATATATATATACATATATATATATATATATATATATATATATATATATATATATATATATATATATATATATATATATATATATATATATATATATATATATATATATATATATATATATATATATATATCTATATAAGAGTTTTGGAAAGAGGGGCAAGTATAAAGTCTGTTGGGGATGAGAGAGCTTGGGAAGTGAGTCAGTTGTTGTTCGCTGATGATACAGCGCTGGTGGCTGATTCATGTGAGAAACTGCAGAAGCTGGTGACTGAGTTTGGTAAAGTGTGTGGAAGAAGAAAGTTAAGAGTAAATGTGAATAAGAGCAAGGTTATTAGGTACAGTAGGGTTGAGGGTCAAGTCAATTGGGAGGTGAGTTTGAATGGAGAAAGACTGGAGGAAATGAAGTGTTTTAGATATCTGGGAGTGGATCTGGCAGCGGATGGAACCATGGAAGCGGAAGTGGATCATAGGGTGGGGGAGGGGGCGAAAATTCTGGGGGCCTTGAAGAATGTGTGGAAGTCGAGAACATTATCTCGGAAAGCAAAAATGGGTATGTTTGAAGGAATAGTAGTTCCAACAATGTTGTATGGTTGCGAGGCGTGGGCTATGGATAGAGTTGTGCGCAGGAGGATGGATGTGCTGGAAATGAGATGTTTGAGGACAATGTGTGGTGTGAGGTGGTTTGATCGAGTGAGTAACGTAAGGGTAAAAGAGATGTGTGGAAATAAAAAGAGCGTGGTTGAGAGAGCAGAAGAGGGTGTTTTGAAGTGGTTTGGGCACATGGAGAGAATGAGTGAGGAAAGATTGACCAAGAGGATATATGTGTCGGAGGTGGAGGGAGCAAGGAGAAGAGGGAGACCAAATTGGATGTGGAAAGATGGAGTGAAAAAGATTTTGTGTGATCGGGGCCTGAACATGCAGGAGGGTGAAAGGAGGGCAAGGAATAGAGTGAATTGGAGCGATGTGGTATACCGGGGTTGACGTGCTGTCAGTGGATTGAATCAAGGCATGTGAAGCGTCTGGGGTAAACCATGGAAAGCTGTGTAGGTATGTATATTTGCGTGTGTGGACGTATGTATATACATGTGTATGGGGGTGGGTTGGGCTATTTCTTTCGTCTGTTTCCTTGCGCTACCTCGCAAACGCGGGAGACAGCGACAAAGTATAAAAAAAAGAGAAATATATATATATATATATATATATATATATATATATATATATATATATATATATATATATATATATATATATATACATGTATTTTCATTTTAATTTATTTTTTTTGCTTTGTCGCTGTCTCCCGCGTTTGCGAGGTAGCGCAAGGAAACAGACGAAAGAAATGGCCCAACCCACCCCCATACACATGTTTATACATAAACGTCCACACACGCAAATATACATACCTATACATCTCAATGTACACATATATATACACACACAGACATATACATATTTACACATGTACATAATTCATACTGTCTGCCCTTATTTATTCCCATCGCCACCTCGCCACACATGGAATAACATCACCCTCCCCCCTGTTTTTGATATCTGGGAGTGGATTTGGCAGCGGATGGAATCATGGAAGCGGAAGTGAATTGTAGGATGGGGGAGGGGCAAAAATTCTGGGAGCCTTGAAGAATGTAGGAAAGTCGAGAACATTATCTCGGAAAGCAAAAATGGGTATGTTTGAAGGAATAGTGGTTTCAACAATGTTATATGGTTGCGAGGCGTTGGCTATGAATAGATGTGTGCGCAGGAGGGTGGATGTGCTGGAAATGAGGTGTTTGAGGACAATATATGGTGTGAGGTGGTTTGATCGACTAAGTAATAATAGGGTAAGAGAGATGTGTGGTAATAAAAACAGTGTGGCTTAGAGAGCAGAAGAGGGTGTTTTGAAATGGTTTGGTCACATGGAGCGAATGAGTGAGGAAAGATCGACCAAGAGGATATATGTGTCAGAGGTGGAGGGAACGAGAAGTGGAAGACCAAATTGGAGGTGGAAAGATGGAGTGAAGAAGATATTGAGTGATCGGTGCCTGAGCATGCAGGAGGGTGAAAGGCGTGCAAGGAATAGAGTGAATTGGAACGATGTGGTATACCGGGGTCGACGTGCTGTCAGTGGGGATACAAGAAAGAATTACGTCAGCTGATATACAACGAAGAGACGTAGCTAGGACACTATTTGGTAAACAAGTGATTTTCCATGACAGACAACGAGCGTATCATAAACTTATTATATCAACCAGAAGGGGAAATGTTTACAAATTTTATCAACAATAAAACTATCCAATTTGTATTGACCTTCATTAATATCATGGTTATGCCTCATTGTGCATTCAATAATTGAAGATTGAATGATATTTCTCGTTTTACTAAAGTTAATAACTGAGATGACATTACTTTAATAAATACAATGATCATAGTTTTTAACGTTATTATACAAGGAATGTGATTCTTGTCCTTTTCTTATACTATATCTATGTTCCTTAAGTCTAAGAGAAAGATCCTAACCAGTTTGCCCAACATAAAAGTTATTACTGCGGAACTTTCAAGAACTAAAAGGTTCCTGGTATCAAGGTGAGGTTTATGTTTAAATCTACATAACGATTTCTTTGCTAACATGAGAGATTTATCAGTGAATACATTTCAAACTTTTTGCATTATTTGGCCCTGATCGCTCAAAGCTTAATTCAAGCGTTCCTTAATTTTATCTTTTCTTACTTCATTCACTCCAGTAGTTACGATCTGACATATATTACCAACCTGATACTATATAATGACAGCCCCGTAAATATTTTAGTGCTGAGCCGACATTTGGAACATTTGAATCACATTTCGCTTAGAATACTAAAGTGTGAGCTACAGATGAATGAATGACTTACTCAGCACGCTTGTTATTTCCCTCTTTCCACAGGAAGCGGAAATTTCTCTGGGACCATTTGCAATATCCTGGAGTAGGTTTCAAGTTGTGGACTTCGCCCCTCACTATATGTATGACTATGGGAAGCTTCATAAAGAGCAAGGGTCTGCCAGAGATCGACCCATGGGGCTTTCTCTTTCCCTTAGCTCCAACAGTATGGGCAGTGCTGCTGGCAGTATTGATATTATCGTGGTTGGCAGTGGTGTTCATAGGTAACAAACCAACAGGCTCGGGATGGGTTACATGGGCTTCACACCTCCTCTTCCAAAACTTGCGGATTCTACTGCGTCAAGGTGAGGAACACGAACGAGAGAAAAGTCCATAGATCAGTGTTGCTGGTGTTATGAAGGTAAGTCTTGAGATAATGTCAACTTATCTGTGTGTCAGGATTTCAACCTCTATTAGTTGAAAACCTTTTACTTCATTCCAGAAGCCCTAAAATCGATAGATAAATAAACATATAGATAAATATATCTATTATTATTTTTTTTTCATTTATTTTGCTTTCTCGCTGTCTCCCGCGTTTGCGAGGTATGGCAAGGAAACAGACGAAAGAATGGCCCAACCCGCCCACATACACATGTATATACATACACGTCCACACACGCAAATATACATACCTATACATCTCAATGTACACATATATATACACAAACAGACATATACATATATACATATGTACATAATTCATACTGTCTGCCTTTATTTGTTACCATCGCCACCCCGTTACACATGAAATAACAACCCCCTCCCTCCTCATGTGTGCGAGGTACCGCTAGGAAAAGACACCAAAGGCCCATTCGTTCACACTCAGTCTGTAGCTGTCATGTAATAATACACCGAAACCACAGCTCCCTTTCCACATCCAGGCCCCACACACTTTCCATGGTTTACCCCAGACGCTTCACATGCCCTGGTTCGATCCAATGACAGCACGTCGACCCCGGTATACCACATCGTTGCAATTCAATCTATTCCTTGAACGCCTTTCACCCTCCTGCATGTTCAGGCCCCAATCACTCAAAATCTTTTTCACTCCATCTTTCCACCTCCAATTTGGTCTCCCACTTCTCCTCGTTCCCTCCACCTCTGACACATATATCCTCTTGGTCAATCTTTCCCCACTCATTCTCTCCATGTGACCAAACCATTTCAAAACACCCTCTTCTGCTCTCGCAACCCCACTCTTTTTATTTCCACACATCTCTCTCACCCTTACATTACCTACTCGATCAAACCACCTCACACCACACATTATCCTCAAACATCTCATTTCCAGCACATCCACCCTCCTGCGCACAACTCTATCCATAGCCCACGCCTCGCAACCATACAACATTGATGGAACGACTATTCCTTAAAAAATACCCATTTTTGCTTTCCGAGATAATGTTCTCGACTTCCACACATTCTTCAAGGCTCACAGGATTTTCGCCCCCTCCCCCACCCTATGATTCACTTACGCTTCCATGATTCCATCCGCTGCCAGATCCACTCCCAGATATCGAAAACACTTTACTTCCTCCAGTTTTTCTTCATTCAAACTTACCTCCCAATTGACTTGACCCTCAACCCTACTGTACCTAATAACCTTGCTTTTATTCACATTTACTCTTAACTTTCTTCTTTCACACACTTTACCAAACCCAGTCACCAGCTTCTGCACTTTCTCACATGAATCAGCCACCAGCGCTGTATCATCAGCGAACAACAACTGACTCACTTCCCAACCTCTCTCATCCATAACAGACTTCATACTTGCCCCTCTTTCCAAAACTCTTGCATTCACCTCTCTAACAACCCCATCCATAAACAAAATAAACAACCATGGAGACATCACACACCCCTGCCGCAAACCTACATTCACTGAGAAGCCAATCACTTTCCTCTCTTCCTGCACGTACACATGCCTTACATCCTCGATAAAAACTTTTCACTGCTTCTAACAACTTGCCTCCCACACCATATATTCTTAATACCTACCACAGAGCATCTCCATCAACTCTATCATATGCCTTCTCCAGATCCATAAATGCTACATACAAATCCATTTCCTTTTCTAAGTATTTCTCACATACATTTTCAAAGCAAACACCTGATCCACACATCCTCTACCACTTCTGAAACCACACTGCTCTTCCCCAATCTGATGCTCTGTACATGCCTTCACCCTCTCAATCAATACCCTCCCATACAATTTACCAGGAATACTCAACAAATTTATACCTCTGTAATTTGAGCACTCACTCTTATCCCCTTTGCCTTTGTACAATGGCACTATGCATGCATTCCGCCAATCCTCAGGCACCTCAGCATGAGTCATACATACATTAAATAACCTTACCAAAGAGTCAACAATACAGTCACCCCCTTTTTTAATAGATTCCACTGCAGTACCATCCAAACCTGCTACCATGCGGGCTTTCATCTTCCGTAAAGCTTTTACTACCTCTTCTCTGTTTACCAAATCATTTTCCCTAACCCTCTCACTTTGCACACCACCTCGACCAAAACACCCTATATCTGCCACTCTATCATCAAACACATTCAACAAACCTTCAAAATACTCACTCCATCTCCTTCTCACATCACCACTACTTGTTATCACCTCCCAATTAGCGCCCTTCACTGAAGTTCCCATTTGCTCCCTTGTCTTACGCACTTTATTTACCTCCTTCCAGAACATCTTTTTATTCTCCCTGAAATTTCATGATACACTCTCACCCCAACTCTCATTTGCCCTCTTTTTCACCTCTTGCACCTTTCTCTTGACCTCCTGTCTCTTTCTTTTATACATCTCCCACTCAATCGCATTTTTTCCCTGCAAAAATCGTCCAAATGCCGCTCTCTTCTCTTTCACTAATAATCTTACTTCTTCATCCCACCACTCACTACTCTTTCTAATCAACCCACCTCCCACGCTTCTTCTGCCACAAGCGTCTTTTGCGCAATCCATCACTGATTCCCTAAATACATTCCCATTCCTCCCCCACTCCCCTTACTTCCATTTTTCTCACCTTTTTCCATTCTGTACTCAGTCTCTCCTGGTACTTCCTCACACAAGTCTCCTTCCCAAGCTCACTTACTCTCACCACCCTCTTCACCCCAGCATTCACTCTTCTTTTCTGAAAACCCCCACAAATCTTCACCTTAGCCTCCACAAGATAATGATCAGACATCCCTTCAGTTGCACCTCTCAGCACATTAACATCCAAAAGTCTCTCTTTCGTGCGCCTGTCAATTAACACGTAATCCAATAACGCTCTCTGGCCATCTCTCCTATTTACATACGTATACTTATGTATATCTCGCTTTTTAAACTAGGTATTCCCAATCACCAGTCCTTTTTCAGCACATAAATCTACAAGCTCTTCACCATTTCCATTTACAACACTGAACACCCCATGTATACCAATTATTCCCTCAACTGCCACATTACTCACCTTTGCATTCAAAACACCCATCACTATAACCCGGTCTTGTGCATCAAAACCACTAACACACTCATTCAGCTGCTTCCAAAACACTTGCCTCTCATGATCTTTCTTCTCATGCCCAGGTGCATATGCACCAATAATCACCCATCTCTCTCCATCAGCTTTCAGTTTTACCCATATTAATCGAGAATTTACTTTCTTACATTCTATCACATACTCCCACAACTCCTGGGGATAGGGGTGAAAGAATACTTCCCACGCATTCCTCACGTGTCGTACAAGGCGACTAGAGGAGACGGGAGCGGGGGGCCAGAAATCCTCCCCTCATTGTATTTAAACTTTCTAAAAATGGAAAATATATATATATATATATATATATATATATATATATATATATATATATATATATATATATATATATATATATATATATATATATATATATATATATATATATATATATATATATTATATATATATATATATATATATATTATATATATATATATATATATATATATATATATATATATATATATATATATATATATATATATATATATATATATATATATATATATATATATATATATATATATACATATATATATATACATATATTTGCTGTGATGCTGTGATGGTTTACGCCAGACGTTTCACATGCCCTGGTTCAATCCATTGACAGCACGTGGACCCCGGTATAACAAATCGTTCGTATTCACTCTACTCCTTGCACGCCTTTCAACCTCCTGAAAGTTAAGGCCCCGATCAATCAAAATCTTTTTCACTCCATCTTTCCAACTCCAATTTGGTCTCCCGCTTCTCCTCGTTCCCTCCACCTCTGACACATATATCCTCTTGGTCAATCTTTCCTCACTCATTCTCTCCATGTGGCCAAACCATTTCAAAACACCATCTTCTGCTCTCTCAACCACACTCTTTTCTACTACCACACATCTCTCTTTCCTATTATTACTC
>NC_092237.1:31705753-31719220 GCF_036320965.1 Panulirus ornatus
ACTATAAAGAATATCTCAAACAGGAATTCACCAGAAAATTCTCTTGGTTCCTTCTGGAAACTGTGATAAATTTTATGTTGATCAGACTGGTAAGGATCTTTCTGTTAGACTTAAGCAACATAGATATAGTATAAGAACTGGACAAGAATCAAATGCCTTGTTTAATCATGTTAAAAACTATGAGCATTGTATTGACTGGAGTAACGCCATCTCAGTTGTTAACTCTTACTCTATTACCAAGAGAAATATCATTGAATCTTCTATTATTAATTACACAAAGAATTATAATCTTAATATTAGTGATGGTCTGTACAAATTAGATAACTTTATTGTTGATAAGGTTCGTAAAATGATAAGTTTATGAACGCTCGTTGTATGTTTTGGACAATCACATGTTTACCAAATGGCGTCCTAGCTTCGTCTCTTCGATGTATATCAACTGACTTATATTTCTCTCTTGTGTCTCCCATGATGATGTGATTATTACACGAAAGTGCACTTGGGAACTTTTTGTGTTTCATTTTCCCCGTGGACTCACGCGCAAAATTGTGATCCTTTACAATATATATGTATATATATATATATATATATACATATATATATATAAATGTGAATAAGAGCAAGGTTATTAGGTACAGTAGGGGTGAGGGTCAAGTCAATTGGGAGATGAGTTTGAATGGAGAAAAACTGGAGGAAGTGAAGTGTTTTAGATATCTGGGAGTGGATCTGTCAGCGGATGGAACCATGGAAGCGGAAGTGGATCATAGGGTGGGGGAGGGGGCGAAAATTCTGGGAGCCTTGAAAAATGTGTGGAAGTCGAGAACATTATCTCGGAAAGCAAAAATGGGTATGTTTGAGGGAATAGTGGTTCCAACAATGTTGTATGGTTGCGAGGCGTGGTTGCGTGATCGAGTAAGTAACGTAAGGGTAAGAGAGATGTGTGGAAATAAAAAGAGCGTGGTTGAGAGAGCAGAAGAGGGTGTTTTGAAATGGTTTGGGCACATGGAGAGAATGAATGAGGAGAGATTGACCAAGAGGATATATGTGTCGGAGGTGGAGGGAACGAGGAGAAGAGGGAGACCAAATTGGAGGTGGAAAGATGGAGTGAAAAAGATTTTGTGTGATCGGTTCCTGAACATGCAGGAGGGTGAAAGGAGGGCAAGAAATAGAGTGAATTGGAGTCATGTGGTATACAGGGGTTGACGTGCTGTCAGTGGATTGAAGCAAGGCATGTGAAGCGTCTGGGGTAAACCATGGAAAGCTGTGTAGGTATGTATATTTGCGTGTGTGGACGTGTGTATGTACATGTGTATGGGGGGGGGGGTTGGGCCATTTCTTTCGTCTGTTTCCTTGCGCTACCTCGCAAACGCGGGAGACAGCGACAAAGTATAAAAAAAAAAAAAAAAAAAAAATATATATATATATATATATATATATATATATATATATATATATATATATATATATATATATATATATATATATGTGTGTGTGTGTGTGTGTATGTGTGTAGGAAAAGACTACAAAGACCACATTTGTTCACATTCAGTCTCTAGCTGTTCTATACGATGCACCGAAACCATAGCTCCCTTTCCACATCCAGGATCCACAAAACTTTCCATGGTTTCTGGCAGATGCTTCACATGCCTGGTGCAATCCATTGATAGCACGTCGACTCCGGTATTCCACATCGTTCCAATTCACTCTATTCCTTGCAAGCCTTACACCCTCCTGTATCTTCAGACCAAGGTCGCTCAAAATTTTTTTCACTCTAATCTTCCACCTTCAGGTCAGTCTCTCACTTCTCGTTCTCTCCACCTCTGACACATATATCTTCTTTGTCCATCTTTCATCACTCATTCTCTCCATGTGACCAAACAATTTCAAAAATACCTCCTTTGCTCTCTCAACCACACTCTTTTTATTTACCACACATCTCTCTTACCTTTTCATTCCTTGCTCTATTAAACCACCTCACACCGCATATTGCCCTCAAATATCTCATTTCCAACACAACCACCCTCCTCCACACAATCCTGCCTATACCCCATGCCTCGCAACCATATAACGTTGTTTGAACCACTATTCCTTCAAACATACCAATTCTTACTTTATGATATAATGTTTTCGTCTTCCACGCATTTTTCAACGCTCCCAGAACTTTCACCCCCTCCCCCAACTTGTGACTAACTTCCTCTTCCATGGTTCCATCCGCTTCCAAAGCCATTCCCAGACATCTAACACACTTCACTTATTCCAGTTTTTCTCCATTCAAACTTACCTCCCAATTCGCTTATTCCTCAACCCTACTATAACTAATAACCTTGCTCTTATTCACATTTCCTCTTAACTCTCTTCTTTCACACACTTTACCAAACTCAGTCACCAGCTTCTGCAGTTTCTCACCCGAATCAGCCACCAGCGCTTTATCATCAGCGAACAACAACTAACTCACTTCCCAAGCCCTCTCATCCACAACAGACTGCATACTTGCACCTCTCTCCAATACTCTTGCATTCACCTCTCTAACATCACCGTCCATAAATATATTAAAGAACCATGGAGACATCACGCACCCCTGGCGTAAACCGACATTCACTGAGAACTAATCACTTTCCTCTCCTCCTACTCGTATACATGCCTTACATCCTCGAAAAACTTTTCACTGCATCTAGCAACTTGCCTCCCACACTATATATTCCTAATACCTTTCACAGATCATGTCTATCAACACTATATCATATCTCTTCTCCAGATCCATAAATACTACATACAAATCCATTTGTTTTTCTAAGTATTTCTCACATACATTATTCAGAGAAAACATCTGAATCTCTGCCACTTCTGAAACCACACTCCTCCTCCTCATCTGATGCTCTGTACATGCCTTGACACTTTCAATCAATACACTCCCGTGAAATTTCCCAGAAATACTCAACAAACCTATACCTCTGTAATTTGAACCCTCACCTTTATCCCCTTTGCCTCTGTACAATAGCACTATGCATGCATTCCGTCAATTCTCAGGCACATCATTTTGAGCCATACATACAATGAATATTCTTATCAACCAGTCAACAACACAGTCACCCCTTTTTTGGAACGTTCCACTGAAATACCATCCAAACCCGCCACCTTGCCGGCTTTCATCTTCCGCAAAGGTTTCACTACCTCTTTTCCGTTTACCAAATCATTCTGCTTAACTCTCTCACTTCGCATACGACCTCGACCAAAACACCCATTGTCTGCCACTCTATTATCTGACACATTCAACAAACCTTCAAAATTCTCACTCCATCTTCTTCTCATATATATATATATATATATATATATATATATATATATATATATATATATATATATATACATATATATATATATATATATATATTTTTTTTTTTTTTCATACTATTCGCTATTTCCCGCGATACCGAGGTAGCGTTAAGAACAGAGGACTGGGCCTTTGAGGGAATATCCCCACCTGGACCTCTTCTCTGTTCCTTCTTTTGGAAAATTAAAGAAAGAAAAAAAAAAAAAGAGAGGGGAGGATTTCCAGCCCCCCGCTCCCTTCCCTTTTAGTCGCCTTCTACGACACGCAGGGAATACGTGGGAAGTATTCTTTCTCCCCTATCCCCAGGGAATATATATATATATATATATATATATATATATATATATATATATATATATATATATATATATATATATATATATTTTTTTTTTTTTTTTTTTTTTTTTTACCGCTGTCTCCCGCATCTGCGAGGTAGCGCAAGGAAACAGACGAAAGAAATGGCCCAACCCACCCCCATACACATGTATATACATACGTCCACACATGCAAAATATACATACCTACACAGCTTTCCATGGTTTACCCCAGACGCGTCACATGCCCCGATTCAATCCACTGACAGCACGTCAACCCCGGTATACCACATCGCTCTAATTCACTCTATTCCTTGCCCTCCTTTCACCCTCCTGCATGTTCAGGCCCCGATCACACAAAATCTTTTTCACTCCATCTTTCCACCTCCAATTTGGTCTCCCTCTTCTCCTCATTCCCTCCACCTCCGACACATATATCCTTTTGGTCAATCTTTCCTCACTCATTCTCTCCATGTGCCCAAACCATTTCAAAACACCCTCTTCTGCTCTCTCAACCACGCTCTTTTTATTTCCACACATCTCTCTTACCCTTAAGTTACTTACTCGATCAAACTACCTCACACCACACATTATCCTCAAACATCTGATTTCCAGCACATCCATCCTCCTGCGCACAACTCTATCCATAGCCCACGCCTCGCAACCATACAACATTGTTGGAACCACTATTCCTTCAAACATACTCATTTTTGCTTTCCGAGATAATGTTTTCGACTTCCACACATTCTTCAAGGCTCCCAGAATTTTCGCCCCCTCCCCCACCCTATGATCCAATTCCGCTTCCATGGTTCCATCCGCTGCCAGATCCACTCCCAGATATCTAAAACACTTCACTTCCTCCAGTTTTTCTCCATTCAAACTCACCTCCCAATTGACTTGACCCTCAACCCTACTGTACCTAATAACCTTGCTCTTATTCACATTTACTCTTACCTTTCTTCTTTCACACACTTTACCAAACTCAGTCACCAGCTTCTGCAGTTTCTCACATGAATCAGCCACCAGCGCTGTATCATCAGCGAACAACAACTGACTCACTTCCAAAGCTCTCTCATCCCCAACAGACTTCATACTTGCCCCTCTTTCCAAAAGTCTTGCATTCACCTCCCTAACAACCCCATCCATAAACAAATTAAACAACCATGGAGACATCACATATATTTTTTTTTCTTTTGCTTTGTCGCTATCTCTCGCATTTGCGCGGTAGCTAAAGGAAACAGACGAAAGAAATGGCCCAACCCACCACCATACACATGTATATACATACGCCCACATAGCCAAAAATATACATACCTACACAGCTTTCCATGGTTTACCCCAGACGCTTCACATGCCCTGATTCAATCCACTGACAGCACGTCAACCCCGGTATACCACATTCATCCAATTCACTCTATTCCTTGCCCTCCTTTCACACTCCTGCATGTTCAGGCCCCGATCACACAAAATCTTTTTCACTCCATCTTTCCACCTCCAATTTGGTCTCCCACTTCTCCTCGTTCCCTCCACCTCCGACACATATATCCTCTTGGTCAATCTTTCCTCACTCATTCTCTCCATGTGCCCAAACCATTTCAAAACACCCTCTTCTGCTCTCTCAACCACGCTCTTTTTATTTCCACACATCTCTCTTACCCTTAAGTTACTTACTCGATCAAACCACCTCACACCACACATTATCCTCAAACATCTCATTTCCAGCACATCCATCCTCCTGCGCACAACTCTATCCATAGCCCACGCCTCGCAACCATACAACATTGTTGGAACCACTATTCCTTCAAACATACTCATTTTTGCTTTCCGAGATAATGTTCTCGACTTCCACACATTCTTCAAGGCTCCAGAATTTTCGCCCCCTCCCCCACCCTATGATCCAATTCCGCTTCCATGGTTCCATCCGCTGCCAGATCCACTCCCAGATATCTAAAACACTTTACTTCCTCCAGTTTTTCTCCATTCAAACTTACCTCCCAATTGACTTGACCCTCAACACTACTGTACCTAATAACCTTGCTCTTATTCACATTCACTCTTAACTTTCTTCTTTCACACACTTTACCAAACTCAGTCACCAGCTTCTGCAGTTTCTCACATGAATCAGCCACCAGCGCTGTATCATCAGCGAACAACAACTGACTCACTTCCCAAGCTCTCTCATCCCCAACCGACTTCATACTTTCCCCTGTTTCGAAAACTCTTGCATTTACCTCCCTAACAACCCCATCCATAAACAAATTAAACAACCATGGAGACATTACACACCCCTGCCGCAAACCTACATTCACTGAGAACCAATCACTTTCCTCTCTTCCTACACGTACACATGCCATACATCGTCGATAAGAACTTTTAACTGTTTCTAACAACTTGCCTCCGACACCATATATTCTTAATACCTTCCACAGAGCATCTCTATCAACTATATCATATGCCTTCTCCAGATCCATAAATGCTACATACAAATCCATTTGCTTTTCTAAGTATTTCTCACATACATTCTTCAAAGCAAACACCTGATCCACACATCCTCTACCACTTCTGAAACCATACTGCTCTTCCCCAATCTGATGCTCTGTACAAGCCTTCACCCTCTCAATCAATACCCTCCCATATAATTTACCAGGAATACTCAACAAACTTATACCTCTGTAATTTGAGCACTCACCTTTATTCCTTTTGCCTTTGTAAAATGGCACTATGCACGCATTTCGCCAATCCTCAGACACCTCACCATGAGTCATTCATACATTAAATAACCTTACCAACCAGTCAATAATACAGTCACCCCCTTTTTTAATAAATTCCACTGCAATACCATCGAAACCTGCTGCCTTGCCGGCTTTCATCTTCCGCAAAGCTTTTACTACCTCTTCTCTGTTTACCAAATCATTTTCCCTAACCCTCTCACTTTGCACACCACCTCGACCAAGACACCCTATATCTGCCACTCTATCATCAAACACATTCAACAAACCTTCAAAATACTCACTCCATCTCCTTCTCACATCCCCAATACTTGTTATCACCTCCCCATTTGCGCCCTTCACTGAAGTTCCCATTTGCTCCCTTGTCTTACGCACTTTATTTACCTCCTTCCAGAACATCTTTTTATTCTCCCTAAAATTTAATGATACTCTCTCACCCAAACTCTCATTTGCCTTCTTTTTCACCTCTTGCACCTTTCTCTTGACCTCCTGTATCTTTCTTTTATACATCTCCCACTCAATTGCATTTTTTCCCCGCAAAAATCGTCCAAATGCCTCTCTCTTCTCTTTCACTAATAATCTTTCTTCTTCATCCCACCACTCACTACCCTTTCTAATCACCCCACCTCCCACTCATCTCATGCCACAAGCACCTTTTGCGCAATCCATCACTGATTCCGTAAATACATCCCATTCCTCCCCCACTCCCCTTACTTCCATTGTTCTCACCTTTTTCCATTCTGTACTCAGTCTCTCCTGGTACTTTCTCACACAAGTCTCCTTCCCAAGCTCACTTTCTCTCACCACCCTCTTCACCCCAACATTCACTCTTCTTTTCTGAAAACCCATGCATATCTTCACCTTAGCCTCCACAAAATAATGATCAGACATCCCTCTAGTTGCACCTCTCAGCACATTAACATCCAAAAGTTTCTCTTGCGCGCGCCTGTCAATTAACACGTAATCCAATAACGCTCTCTGGCCATCTCTCCTACTTACATACGTATACTTATGTATATCTCGCTTTTTAAACCAGGTATTCCCAGTCATCAGTCCTTTTCAGCTCATAAATCTACAAGCTCTTCACCATTTCCATTTACAACACTGAACACCCCATGCATACCAATTATTCCCTCAACTGCCACATTACTCACCCTTACATTCAAATCACCAATCACTATAACCCGGTCTCGTGCATCAAAACCACTAACACACTCATATATATATATATATATATATATTTTTTTTTTATACTTTGTCGCTGTCTCCCGCATTTGCGAGGTAGCGCAAGGAAACAGACGAAAGAAATGGCCCAACCCCCCCCCCCCCATACACATATACATACACACGTCCACACACGCAAATATACATACCTACACAGCTTTCCATGGTTTACCCCAGACGCTTCACATGCCTTGATTCAATCCACTGACAGCACGTCGACCCCTGTATACCACATCGCTCCAATTCACTCTATTCCTTGCCCTCCTTTCACCCTCCTGCATGTTCAGGCCCCGATCACACAAAATCCTTTTCACTCCATCTTTCCACCTCCAATTTGGTCTCCCTCTTCTCCTCGTCCCCTCCACCTCCGACACATATATCCTCTTGGTCAATCTTTCCTCACTCATTCTCTCCATGTGCCCAAACCATTTCAAAACACCCTCTTCTGCTCTCTCAACCACGCTCTTTTTATTTCCACAGATCTCTCTTACCCTTACGTTACTTACTCGATCAAACCACCTCACACCACACATTGTCCTCAAACATCTCATTTCCAGCACATCCATCCTCCTGCGCACAACTCTATCCATAGCCTACGCCTCGCAACCATACAACATTGTTGGAACCACTATTCCTTCAAACATACCCATTTTTGCTTTCCGGGATAATGTTCTCGACTTCCACACATTTTTCAAGGCTCCCAAAATTTTCGCCCCCTCCCCCACCCTATGATCCACTTCCGCTTCCATGGTTCCATCCGCTGACAGATCCACTCCCAGATATCTAAAACACTTCACTTCCTCCAGTTTTTCTCCATTCAAACTCACCTCCCAATTGACTTGACCCTCAACCCTACTGTACCTAATAACCTTGCTCTTATTCACATTTACTCTTAACTTTCTTCTTCCACACACTTTACCAAACTCCGTCACCAGCTTCTGCAGTTTCTCACATGAATCCGCCACCAGCGCTGTATCATCAGCGAACAACAACTGACTCACTTCCCAAGCTCTCTCATCCCCAACAGACTTTATACTTGCCCCTCTTTCCAAGACTCTTGCATTTACCTCCCTAACAACCCCATCCATAAACAAATTAAACAACCATGGAGACATCACACACCCCTGCCGCAAACCTACATTCACTGAGAACCAATCACTTTCCTCTCTTCCTACACGTACACATGCCTTACATCCTCGATAAAAACTTTTCACTGCTTCTAACAACTTTCCTCCCACACCATATATTCTTAATACCTTCCACAGAGCATCTCTATCAACTCTATCATATGCCTTCTCCAGATCCATAAATGCTACATACAAATCCATTTGCTTTTCTAAGTATTTCTCACATACATTCTTCAAAGCAAACACCTGATCCACACATCCTCTACCACTTCTGAAACCACACTGCTCTTCCCCAATCTGATGCTCTGTACAAGCCTTCACCCTCTCAATCAATACCCTCCCATATAATTTACCAGGAATACTCAACAAACTTATACCTCTGTAATTTGAGCACTCACTCTTATCACCTTTGCCTTTGTACAATGGCACTATGCACGCATTCCGCCAATCCTCAGGCACCTCACCATGAGTCATACATACATTAAATAACCTTACCAACCAGTCAACAATACAGTCACCCCCTTTTTTAATAAATTCCACTGCAATACCATCCAAACCTGCTGCCTTGCCGGCTTTCATCTTCCGCAAAGCTTTTACTACCTCTTCTCTGTTTACCAAATCATTTTCCCTAACCCTCTCACTTTGCACACCACCTCGACCCAAACACCCTATATCTGCCACTCTGTCATCAGACACATTCAACAAACCTTCAAAATACTCATTCCATCTCCTTCTCACATCACCACTACTTGTTATCACCTCCCCATTTACGCCCTTCACTGAAGTTCCCATTTGCTCCCTTGTCTTACGCACCCTATTTACCTCCTTCCAGAACATCTTTTTATTCTCCCTAAAATTTACTGATAGTCTCTCACCCCAACTCTCATTTGCCCTTTTTTTCACCTCTTGCACCTTTCTCTTGACCTCCTGTCTCTTTCTTTTATACTTCTCCCACTCAATTGCATTTTTTCCCTGCAAAAATCGTCCAAATGCCTCTCTCTTCTCTTTCACTAATACCCTTACTTCTTCATCCCACCACTCACTACCCTTTCTAAACCGCCCACCTCCCACTCTTCTCATGCCACAAGCATCTTTTGCGCAATCCATCACTGATTCCCTAAATACATCCCATTCCTCCCCCACTCCCCTTACTTCCATTGTTCTCACCTTTTTCCATTCTGTACACAGTCTCTCCTGATACTTCTTCACACAGGTCTCCTTCCCAAGCTCACTTACTCTCACCACCTTCTTCACCCCAACATTCACTCTTCTTTTCTGAAAACCCATACTAATCTTCACCTTAGCCTCCACAAGATAATGATCAGACATCCCTCCAGTTGCACCTCTCAGCACATTGACATCCAAAAGTCTCTCTTTCGCACGCCTGTCAATTAACACGTAATCCAATAACGCTCTCTGGCCATCTCTCCTACTTACATAAGTATACTTATGTATATCTCGCTTTTTAAACCAGGTATTCCCAATCATCAGTCCTTTTTCAGCACATAAATCTACAAGCTCTTCACCATTTCCATTTACAACACTGAACACCCCATGCATACCAATTATTCCCTCAACTGCCACATTACTCACCTTTGCATTCAAATCACCCATCACTATAACCCGGTCTTGTGCATCAAAACCGCTAACACACTCATTTAGCTGCTCCCAAAACACTTGCCTCTCATGATCTTTCTTCTCATGCCCAGGTGCATATGCACCAATAATCACCCACCTCTCTCCATCAACTTTCAATTTTACCCATATTAATCGAGAATTTACTTTCTTACATTCTATCACATACTCCCACAACTCCTGTTTCAGGAGTATTGCTACTCCTTCCCTTGCTCTTGTCCTCTCACTAACCCCTGACTTCACTCCCCAGACATTTCCAAACCACTCTTCCCCTTTACCCTTGAGCTTCGTTTCACTCAGAGCCAAAACATCCAGGTTCCTTTCCTCAAACATACTACCTATCTCTCCTTTTTTCACATCTTGGTTACATCCACACACATTTAGGCACCCCACTCTGAGCCTTCGAGGAGGATGAGCACTCCCCGCGTGACTCCTTCTTCTGTTTCCCATTTTAGAAAGTTAATACAAGGAGGGGAGGATTTCCGGCCCCCCCGCTCCCGTCCCCTCTAGTCGCTTTCTACGACACGCGAGGAATACGTGGGAAGTATTCTTTCACCCCTATCCCCAGGGATAATATACATATATATATACACACACACACACACACACACACACACACACACACACACACACACGCACACACACACACACACACACATACATATATATACATATGAAAAATGTAAGAAACAATTTAGAAAACAAACTTTTAGCTTGAAATGAATGAAAAAATGAACGTCACATAATGGTTCAACCTCTGGCTATGGAAAAGGAAATGTACAATTTATTCACACAAACGTCAATAGCAGTACTCATCAATTTCACCACTGAATCAATAAGCTTCAATGTCTAAGCTACATTTTTCTCCAACTTCACTATTTTCTTGTCAAAACACCATGCATGAAAACTATCACTCCAGTAACACAACTATAAACACTGACAATAGACAGTGGATATACTGAAACCTCAGATAAAATAAAGAATGACAACAATGGGAGACTAACACCTGACGACTCAAAAAGAAGAATAAGCCAACAAGACTCAGTCGGAGCAGATGCCCAAAAAATGAAACCAGTAGAAGGGCAGCAAACCCCAAGTGACAGATACCAATTTACTAGCAGTGGTAAGGAAATGCCTCAGCGAGACTCTGTCCTGGACTATTCAGAGTCAGTGAAGTCCATCTACCCAGCATATCCTAGTGATGTGGTCAACATTCTGCCTGGGTTGTCTGACCTTGAAGATTTGGGAGATGACCCCCTCCCACCTCTGCTATCCCAGGTCACAGTAATTCTTGATGGCTGCAGCTCCTCGCCACCACATACTGTCAGCGTAGTGCGTCAGGCAAGAGTAATGTGGCCAGGTGTGGCTGTCATCGTGGGTTTGGATGAGGAGAAGCGCGGAGAAGTGGATGATATCAGCCATTTGTCTGGTGTGATGCTTGTTACGGCGGTGTGTGACAGGCTGTACAGTGGATTTTGGTACGTTGGCTACGCAATCTCCAACCAAGGCGAACGGGTTACGACTAAGAGGATGAATGTGAATTCATTGTTGGTGAGTGGAGAAAGGAATGACTGACTGCTTTTGAACAACAGGGTGGTAAAGTAGTGGGTCTGGATAGTCAACTGCTGTCCATGAACCCTGCGAATCACAGACAAGTGAATCTGAAGAAGCAAGCGGACATGTACACCACTGCCAACAGCTGTAGCACTGCAGTGAAAGAATGATGAGGGATGGAAGGGAGAAAGAGCGACTGCTAGTTGTGCTGGTCTATTAAGAATGAAGAGGCAGCCAGGAGGAATAAAGAACACCCTTCTCTAATGATGGCCTGAGATTTCGAATCTGTGGACAACGGCCGGGCTCATAACGTCTTCGATGTGGCCCGGGCTATCGTGCCAGCCTATGCGGCACTTCAGCAACCCGGAATTATTCCCTGAAACAACGCTTGGAAGGAGGCAGAAGTGATATTGTGACAGTGATTGTGTCAGCGTCGCGTCGCCTCGCCGCAGTGTATCGAGACAGACTTCCCCAGAACTTTTTAAAGGGGAAGTAAATGTTTATAGTTGTGTTACTGGAGTGATATATATATATATATATATATATATATATATATATATATATATATATATATATATATATATATATATATATATGTATATATATATATAGATATATATATATATATATATATATATATATATATACATATGTGTGTGTGTGTGTGTTCATAACTTGTTTCCTTTACTATGGATCTTGAAATATAAACGTGGTAACATGACATTATTTTCATTTTCTAGAGGAAATGTTTGCAGAATTTGATTTCTTGTATAAGCAAAAAGAGCAACATCTACATACCTAAACCAAATTGCATTAGAAGGATAGATATCCTTTAATAATTTTGTTTCAAAGATTTCCATACATAGGTATCTTAGTGCAGTTGAAAGAGGGTTAAACATTGCCATACCATATCTCTGAGAATAATATTCTGGATTGAAGAGAAAGACAATGTCATTTATACACAGTTTTATCACGTCGGTGAAAATAGGAATTTGATGCAGGAATTTGAAGTGAGTCAGTTGTTGTTCGCTGATGATACAGCGCTTGTGGCTGATTCATGTGAGAAACTGCAGAAGCTGGTGACTGAGTTTGGTAAAGTGTGTGAAAGAAGAAAGTTAAGAGTAAATGTGAATAAGAGCAAGGTTATTAGGTACAGTAGGGTTGAGGGTCAAGTCAATTGGGAGGTGAGTTTGAATGGAGAAAAACTGGAGGAAGTAAAGTGTTTTAGATATCTGGGAGTGGATCCGGCAGCTGATAGAATCATGGAAGCGGAAGTGAATCATAGGGTGGGGGTGGGGGCGAAAACCTGCGAGCCTTGAAGAATTTTTGGAAGTCGAGTACATTATCTCGGAAAGCAAAAGTGGGTATGTTTGAAGGAATAGTGGTTCCAACAATGTTGTATGGTTGCGAGGCGTTGGCTATGGATAGAGTTGTGCGCAGGAGGGTGGATGTGCTGGAAATGAGATGTTTGAAGACAATATGTGGTGTGAGGTGGTTTGATCGAGTAAGTAACGTAAGGGTAAGAGAGATCTGTGGAAATAAAAAGAGCGTGG
>NC_092237.1:31719320-31752367 GCF_036320965.1 Panulirus ornatus
GTGGATGAGAGAGCTTGGGAAGTGAGTCAATTGTTGTTCGCTGATGATACAGCGCTGGAGGCTGATTCATGTGAGAAACTGCAGAAGCTGCTGATTGAGTTTGGTAAAGTTTGTGAAAGAAGAAAGTTGAGAGTATATATGAATAAGAGCAAGGTTATTAGGTACAGTAGGGTTGAGGGTCAAGTCAATTGGGAGGTAAGTTTGAATCGAGAAAAACTGGATGAAGTGAAGTGTTTTAGATATCTGGGAATCTATTTGGCAGCGGATGGAACCATGGAAGCGGAAGTGAATCATAGGGTGGGGGAGGGCCGAAAATTCTGTGAGCCTTGAAGAATGTGTGGAAGTCGAGAACATTATCTTCTAAAGCAAAATGGGTATGTTTGAAGGAATAGTGGTTCCAACAATGTTGTATGTTTACGAGGCGTGGGCTATGGATAGAGTTGTGCGTAGGAGGGTGGATGTGCTGGAAATGAGGTGTTTGAGGACAATATGTGGTGTGAGGTGGTTTGATCGAGTAAGTAATAATAGGGTAAGGGAGATGTGTGGTAATAAAAAGAGTGTGCTTGAGAGAGCTGAAGAGGGTGTTTTGAAATGGTTTGGTCACATAGAGTGAATGAGTGAGGAAAGCTTCACCAAGAGGATATATGTGTCAGAAGTGGAGGGAACGAGTAGAAGTGGGAGACCAAATTGGAAGTGGAAAGATGAAGTGAAAAAGTTTTTCGAGTGATGGGTGTTTGAACATGCAGGAGCGTGAAAGGCGTGCAAGGAACAGAGTGAATTGGAACCATGTGGTATACCGGGGTCGACATGCTGTCAACGGATTGAACCAGGGCATGTTAAGCGTCTAGGGTAAACCATGGAAAGTTCTGTGTGGTCTGGGTGTGGAAAGGGAGCTGTGGTTTCGGTGCATTCTTACATCACAGCTATAGACTGTATGTTAACGAATGGGGCCTTTGTTGTCTTTTCCTAGCGCTACCTCGCACACATGAGGGAGGAGGGGATTGTTATTTCATGTGCGGCGAGGTTGCGATGGGAATGAATATAGGGTGGCGATGGGAATGAATAAAGGCAGACAGTATGAATTATGTACATATATATATATGTATATATATATATATATATATATATATATATATATATATATATATATATATATATATATATATATATATATATATATATATATATATATATATATATATATATATATATATATATATATATATATATATATGTATGTATATGTATACGTTGTGATGTATAGGTATGTATATTTGCGTGCGTGGACGTGTATGTATATACATGTGTATGCGGGTGGTTTGGGCCATTGTTTCGTCTGTTTCCTTCGGCTACCCCGCTATCGCGGGAGAGAACGACAAAGCAAATTAAATAAATAATATATATACATACATACATAAATATATATATATATATATATATATATATATATATATATATATATATATATATATATATATATATATATATATATATATATATTTTTTTTTTTATACGATTCGCCATTTCCCGCATTTGCGAGGTAGCGTTAAGAACAGAGGACTGGGCCTTAGAGGGAAAATCCTAACCTGGCCCCCTTCTCTGTTCCTTCTTTTGGAAAATTAAAAAAAAACGAGAGGGGAGGATTTCCAGCCACCCGCTCCCTCCCCTTTTAGTCGCCTTCTACGACACGCAGGGAATACGTGGGAAGTATTCTTTCTCCCCTATCCCCAGGGATAATATATATATATATATATATATATATATATATATATATATATATATATATATATATATATATATATATATATATATATATAAATATTGGAAAAGATCACAATTTTGCCCGTGATCAAGATATTCCTATGAGTCCACGGGGAAAATGAAACACGAAATGTAATAATCACATCATCAGGGAAGACACAAGAGAGAAATATAACAGTCAATTGATATACATCGAAGAGACGAAGCTAGGACGCCATTTGGTAAACATGTGATTGTCCAAAACATACAACGAGCGTTCATAAAATGCCTTGTTTAATCATGTTAAAAACTATGATCATTGTATTGACTGGAGTAACGCCATCTCAGTTGTTAATTCTAACTCTATTACCAAGAGAAATATCATTGAATCTTCTACTATCAAATACACAAAGAATTATAATCTTAATATTAGTGATGATCTTTACAAATTAGATAACATTATTGTTGACAAGATTTATAAAATGATAAGTTTATGAACGCTATTTGTATGTTTTGGACAATCATATGTTTACCAAATGGTGTCCTAGCTTCGTCTCTTCGATGTATATCAATTGACTGTTATATTTCACTCTTGTGTCTCCCCTGATGATGTGATTATTACACGAAAACGCACTTGGGAACTTTTCGTGTTTCATTTACCCCATGGACTCATAGGAATATATATATATATATATATATATATATATATATATATATATATATATATATATATATATATATATATATATATATATATATACATATATTCTTTTTTTTCCTTTTTTTATTATACCCCATCGCTCTCTCCCAAAATAGCGAAGTAAGGCCAGGTAACTACAGTCCACTCCCCACAACCAGGCCTCACAAAACATGACTAGTGAAAGAGTAGAGAGAGGCATTTAGACGATTTTTGCATGGATATAACGCATATGATAGCGAGATGTATAATAGAAAGAGGCAGGAGGTGAAGAGAAATGTGCAAGAGGTAAAAAAAGAGGGCAAATGAGAGTTGGGGTGAAAGAGTATCATCAGATTTTAGGGAGAATAAAAAGATGTTTTGGAAGGAGGTAAATAAAGTGCGTAAGAAGAGGGAACAAATGGGAACATCAGTGAAGGGGGCTAATGGGGAGGTGATAACAATAATTGGTGAATTGAAACTACAGCTCTCTTTCTACATCCAGGCCCCACAGAACTTCCCATGGTTTACCCCAGTCGCTTCACATGCTATAGTTCAATTCATTGACAGCACGTCGACCCCGGTAAACCACATCGTTCCAATTCACTCTATCCCTTGTAAGCCTTTCACCCTCCTGCATGTTCAGGCCTCGATCACCCAAAATCTTTTTCACTCCATCTTTCCACCTCCAATTTGGTCTCCCACTTCTCCTCATTCCCTCCACCTCTGACACATATATCCTCTTGGTCAATCTTTCCTCACTCATTCTCTCCATGTGCCCAAACCATTTCAAAACACCCTCTTCTGCTCTCTCAACCACACTCTTTTTATTTCTACACATCTCTCTTACCCTTACATTACTTACTCCATCAAACAACCTCACACCACATATTCTCCTCAAACATCTCATTTCCAGCACATCCACCCTCCTGCGCACAACTCTATCCATAGCCCACGCCTCGCAACCATACAACTTTGTTGGAACCACTATTCCTTCAAACATATCCATTTTTTCTTTCCGAGATAATTTCTCGACTTTAAAACATTCTTCAAGGATCCCAGAATTTTCGCCCCCTCCCCCATTCTATGATTCACTTCCGCTTCCATGGTTCCATCCGCTGTCAGATCCACTCCCAGATATCTAAAACATTTACTTCCTCCAGTCTTTCTCCATTCAAAGTTACCTCCCAATTGACTTGACCCTCAACCCTACTGTACCTAATAACCTTGCTCTAATTCACATTTACTCTTAACTTTCTTCTTTCACACACTTTACCAAACTCAGTCACCAGCTTCTGCAGTTTCTCACTTGAATCAGCCACCAGCGCTGTATCATCAGCGAACAACAACTGACTCACTTCCCAAGCTCTCTCATCCACAACAGACTGCATACTTGCCCCTCTTTCCAAAACTCTTTCATTCACCTCCCTAACAACCCAATCCATAAACATATTAAACAACCATGGAGACATCACACACCCCTGCCGCAAACCTACATTCACTTAAAATCAATCACTTTCCTCTCTTCCTACACGTACACATGCCTTACATCCTCGATAAAAACTTTTCACTGCTTCTAACAACTTGCCTCCCACACCATATATTCTTAATACTTTCCACAGAGCATCTCTATCAACTCTATCATATGCCTTCTCCAGATCAATAAATGCTACTTACAAATCCATTTGCTTTTCAAAGTATTTCTCACATACATTCTTCAATGCAAACAACTGATCCACACATCCTCTACCACTTCTGAAACCACACTGCTCTTCCCCAATCTGATGCTCTGTACATGCCTTCACCCTCACAATCAATACCCTCCCATATAATTAACCAGGAATACTCAACAAACCTATACCTCTGTAATTAGAGCACTCACTCTTATCCCCTTTGCCTTTGTACAATGGCACTATGCAAGCATTCCGCCAATCCTCATGCACCTCACCATGAATCATACCCACATTAAATAACCTTACCAACCAGTTCAACAATATAGTCACCCCCTTTTTTTTCATAAATTCCACTGCAATACCATCCAAACCTGCTGCCTTGCCGGCTTTCATCTTCCGTAAAGCTTTTACGACCTCTTCTCTGTTTTCCGAATCAATTTCCTTGACCCTCTCACTTTGCACACCACCTCGACCAAAACACCCTATATTTGTCACTCTATCATCAAACACATTCAACAAACCTTCAAAACACTCACTCCATCTCCTCACATCACCACTATTTGGTATCACCTCCCCGTTAGTCCCCTTCACTGAAGTTCCCATTTGTTCCCTTCTCTAACTCATTTTATTTACCTCCTTCCAAAACATCTTTTTATTCTCCCTAAAATGTAATGATACTCTCTCACCACAACTCTCATTTGCCCTCTTTTTCACCTCTTGCACCTTTCTCTTGAACTCTTGCCTCTTCCTTTTACACATCTCCCACTCATCTGCATTTTTTCCCTGCAAATATCGTCCAAATGCCTCTCTCTTCTCTTTCACTAATAATCTTACCTCTTCATCCCACCACTCACTGCCCTTTCTAATCAACCCGCCTCCAACGCTTCTCATGCCACAAGCATCTTTTACGCAAGCCATCACTGCTTCCCTTAATACATCCCATTTCTCCCCCACTCCCCTTACCTCCTTTGTTCTCACGTTTTTCCATTCTCTACTCAGTCTGTCCTGGTACTTCCTCACACAAGTCTCCTTCCCTAGCTCATCTACTCTCACCACCCTCTTCACCCCAACATTTTCTCATCTTTTCTGAAAACCCCTACAAATGTTCACATTCGCCTCCACAACATAATGATCAGACATCCCTCCAGTTGCACCTCTCTGCACATTAACATCCAAAAGTCTCTTTCGCGCGCCTATCAATTAACACGTAATCCAATAACGCTCTCTGAACATCTCTCCTACTTACATACGTATACTTATGTATATCTCGCTTTTTAAACCAGGTATTCCCAATCACCAGTCGTTTTTCAGCACATAAATCTACAAGCTCTCCACCTTTTCCATTTACAACACTGAACACCCCATGTATACCAATTATGCCCTCAACTGCCACATTACTCACCTTTGCATTCAAATCACCCATCACTATAAACCGGTCTTGTGCATCAAAAGCAATAACATACTCATTCAGCTTTTCCCAAATCACTTGCCTCTAATGATCTTTCTTCTCATGGCCAGGTGTATATGCACCAATAATCATCCATCTCTCTCCATCAACTTTCAGTATGTATGGACTTATCAAAACATATAAACTAAATTTTCCAGCAAGTCCTATAGTGAGTTCCGTAGGCTCCATCACATATAAATTATCAAAATGGTTAGTCTCCTTATTAAGCCCTTTAGTGGGTAAGGTTTCAAATTCTAATATCTTGAACAATGTTGATTTAGTCAACAAGCTAAACAATATCAATATTAATTTTGATTTCAAACTAGTTAGCTTTGATGTTTCCTCACTTTTCACTAAAGTTCCAGTTGATGACCTTTTAGAATATCTATTTGATGTCTTGGATGATATTCAATTACCTGTTTGAAAGTCTAATTTCATTGAACTGATAAAATTGTGCATAAAAGACTGTGTATTTCAATTATAGGAAATTATTATGATCAAAAATTTGGTATGGCAATGGGTAACCCTCTTTCACCTGTACTAAGTAATCTTTATATGGAATTTTTTGAAACAAAATTACTAATTCTAATTCTAATGCAATTTGGTTTAGGTATGTAGATGATGTTCTTTGTGTTTGGCCAATAAATGAAAATTTACAAAAACTTCTCCCCTTACTTAACAATTTAGTACCTTCCATCAAATTTACTGTAGAAAATGAAAATAATGGTACGTTACCATATTTAGATTGCATGATCCATAGACAAAGAAACAAGTTTAAGTTTAGCATATACAGAAAACCCACCAATATATGTTCATATATCCATTATTACTCATCTCAACATGATAGAGTTAGATTATCATCATTTCAATCTATGTTCCTAAGGGCATTACGTGTTTGCAGTCCAGAGTTTATTGATGATGTGTTTGAGAGATATATTCTATTGGATCTAAGTTAAAGTACCCTAGATCTTTCATTGATAAATCCCTTAAGTTAGCAAAGAAATCATTTTATAGATTTGAGCCCAAACTTCCCATTGACACCAAGAATCTTTTAGTTCTCACTTTTAATAATAATTTCACTCTACTTCCCATGTTGCTTAAATCCTTTAATGTAAATGTTGCCTTTAGCAACAATAATACAATAAAGAATATCTTAATCAGGAATTCACCAGAAAATTCTCTTGGTGGCATCTATAAAGTTCCTTGTGGAAACTGTGATAAATTTCATGTTGGTCAGGCTGGTAAGGATCTTTCTGTTAGACTTAAGCAACATAAATATAGAATAAGAAGGGGACAAGAATCAAATGCCTTGTTTAATTATGTTAAAAACTATGATCATTGTATTGACTGGAGTAAAGCCATATCAGTTTTTAACTCTAACTCTATTACCAAGAGAAATATCATTGAATCTTCTATTATTAAATACACAAAGAATTATAATCTTAATATTAGTGATTGTCTGTACAAATTAGATAACTTTATTGTTGATAAGATTTGTAAAATGATAAGTTTACGAACGCTCGTTGTATGTTTTGGACAATCACATGTTTACCAAATGGTGTCCTAGCTTCGTCTCTTCGATGTATATCAACTGACTCCTATATTCCTCTCCTTTGTGTCTCCCCTGATGATGTGATTATTACACGAAAGTGCTCTTGGGAACTTTTCGTGTTTCATTTTCCCCGTGAACTCATAGGAATATATATATATATATATATATATATATATATATATATATATATATATATATATATATATATATATATATATATATATATATATACATATATATATATATATATATATATATATATATATATATATATATGTATATATATATATATATATATATATATATATATATATATATATATATATATATATATATATATATATATTATTTTTTTTTTATTTTTGCTTTGTCGCTGTCTCCCGCGTTTGCGAGTTAGCGCAAGGAAACAGACGAAAGAAATGGCCCAACCCATCCCCATACACATGTATATACATACACGTCCACACTCGCAAATATACATACCTATACATCTCAATGTACACATATACACACACAGACACATACATATATACCCAGGCACACAATTCACACTGTCTGACTTTATTCATTACCATCGCCACCTCGCCGCACATGGAATACCATCCCCCTGCCCCCTGATGTGTGCGAGGTAGAGCTAGGAAAAGACAACAAAGGCCCCATTCGTTTACAATCAGTCTCCAGCTGTCATGCAATAATGCCCGAAACCACAGCTCCCTTTCCACATCCAGGCCCCACACAACTTTCCATGGTTTACCCCAGACGCTTCACATGCCCTGATTCAATCCACTGACAGCACGTCAACCCCGGTATACCACATCGATCCAATTCACTCTGTTCCTTGCCCGCCTTTCACCCTTCTGCATGTTCAGGCCCCGATCACACAAAATCTTTTTCACTCCATCTTTCCACCTCCAATTTGGTCTCCCTCTTCTCCTCGTTCCCTCCACCTCCGACACATATATCCTCTTGGTCAACCTTTCCTCACTCATTCTCTCCATGTGCCCAAACCATTTCAAAACACCCTCTTCTGTTCTCTCAACCACGTTCTTTTTATTTCCACACATCTCTCTTACCCTTACGTTACTTACTCGATCAAACCACCTCACACCACACATTGTCCTCAAACATCTCATTTCCAGCACATCCATCCTCCTGCGTACCACTCTATCCATAGCCCACGCCTCGCAGCCATACAACATTGTTGGAACCACTATTCCTTCAAACATACCCATTTTTGCTTTCCGAGATAATGTTCTCGACTTCCACACATTCTTCAAGGCTCCCAGAATTTTCGCCCCCTCCCCCACCCTATGATCCACTTCCGCTTCCATGGTTCCATCCGCTGCCAGATCCACTCCCAGATATCTAAAACACTTTACTTCCTCCAATTTTTCTCCATTCAAACTCACCTCCAAATTGACTTGACCCTCAACCCTACTGTACCTAATAACCTTGCTCTTATTCACATTTACTCTTAACTTTCTTCTTTCACACACTTTACCAAACTCAGTCACCAGCTTCTGCAGTTTCTCACATGAATCAGCCACCAGCGCTGTATCATCAGCGAACAACAACTGACTCACTTCCCAAGCTCTCTCATCCCCAACAGACTTCATACTTGCCACTCTTTCCAAAACTCTTGCATTCACCTCCCTAACAACCCCATCCATAAACAAATTAAACAACCATGGAGACATCACACACCCCTGCCGCAAAACTACATTCACTGAGAACCAATCACTTTCCTCTCTTCCTTCCTATATATATATATATATATATATATATATATATATATATATATATATATATATATATATATATATATATATATATATATATATATATATATATATATATATATATATATCTATTTATCTATTTTGCTTTGTCGCTGTCTCCCGCGCTAGTGAGGCAGGGCAAGGAAACAGATGAAAGAATGGACCAACCCGCCCACATACACATGTATATACATACACGTCCACACACGCAAATATACATACCTACACATCTCAATGTATACATATATATACACGCACAGACATATATATATAGATTTTTTTTTTTTTTTTTTTTGCTTTGTCGCTGTCTCCCGCGTTTGCGAGGTAGCGCAAGGAAACAGACGAAAGAAATGGCCCAAACCACCCCCATACACATGTATATACATACGTCCACACACGCAAATAAACATACCTACACAGCTTTCCATGGTTTACCCAGACGCTTCACATGCCTTGATTCAATCCACTGACAGCACGTCAACCCCGGTATACCACATCGCTCCAATTCACTTTATTCCTTGCCCTCCTTTCACCCTCCTGCATGTTCAGGCCCCGATCACACAAAATCTTTTTCACTCCATCTTTCCACCTCCAATTTGTTCTCCCTCTTCTCCTCGTTCCCTCCACCTCCGACACATATATCCTCTTGGTCAATCTTTCCTCACTCATTCTCTCCATGTGACCAAACCATTTCAAAACACCCTCTTCTGCTCTCTCAACCACGCTCTTTTTATTTCCACACATCTCTCTTACCCTTACGTTACTTACTCGATCAAACCACCTCACACCACACATTGTCCTCAAACATCTCATTTCCAGCACATCCATCCTCCTGCGCACAACTCTATCCATAGTCCACGCCTCGCAACCATACAACATTGTTGGAACCACTATTCCTTCAAACATACCCATTTTTGCTTTCCGAGATAATGTTCTCGACTTCCACACACTCTTCAAGGCTCCCAGAATTTTCGCCCCCTCCCCCACCCTATGATCCACTTCCGCTTCCATGTTTCCATCCGCTGCCAGATCCACTCCCAGATATCTAAAACACTTCACTTCCTCCAGTTTTTCTCCATTCAAACTCACCTAATAACCTTGCTCTTATTCACATTTACTCTTAACTTTCTTCTTTCACACACTTTACCAAACTCAGTCACCAGCTTCTGCAGTTTCTCACATGAATCAGCCACCAGCGCTGTATCATCAGCGAACAACAACTGACTCACTTCCCAAGCTCTCTCATCCCCAACAGACTTCATACTATCCCCTCTTTCCAAAACTCTTGCATTCACCTCCCTAACAACCCCATCCATAAACAAATTAAACAACCATGGAGACATCACACACCCCTGCCGCAAACCTACATTCACTGAGAACCAATCACTTTCCTCTCTTCCTACACGTACACATGCCTTACATCCTCGATGAAAACTTTTCACTGCTTGTAACAACTTGCCTCCCACACCATATATTCTTAATACCTTCCACAGACCATCTCTATCAACTCTATCATGTGCCTTCTCCAGATCCATAAATGCTACATACAAATCCATTTGCTTTTCTAAGTATTTCTCACATACATTCTTCAAAGCAAACACCTGATCCACACATCCTCTACCACTTCTGAAACCACACTGCTCTTCCCCAATCTGATGCTCTGTACATGCCTTCACCCTCTCAGTCAATACCCTCCCATACAATTTGCCAGGAATACTCAACAAACTTATACCTCTGTAATTTGAGCACTCACTCTTATCCCCTTTGCCTTTGTACAATGGCACTATGCAAGCATTCCGCCAATTCTCAGGCACCTCACCATGAGTCATACATACATTAAATAACCTTGCCAACCAGTCAACAATACAGTCACCACCTTTTTTAATAAATTCCACTGCAATACCATCCAAACCTGCTGCCTTGCCGGCTTTCATCTTCCGCAAAGCTTTTACTACCTCGTCTCTGTTTACCAAATCATTTTCCCTAAATCTCGCACTTTGCACATCACCTCGACCAAAACACCCTATATCTGCCACTCTATCATCAAACACATTCAACAAACCTTCAAAATACTCACTCCATCTCCTTTTCACATCACCACTACTTGTTATCACCTCCCCATTTGCGCCCTTCACTGAAGTTCCCATTTGCTCCCTTGTCTTACGCACTTTATTTACCTCCTTCCAGAACATCTTTTTATTCTCCCCTAAAATTTAATTATACTCTCTCACCCCAACTCTCATTTGCCCTTTTTTTCACCTCTTGCACCTTTCTATTGATCTCCTGTCTCTTTCTTTTATATGTCTCCCACTCAATTGCATTTTTTCCCTGCAAAAATCGTCCAAATGCCTCTCTCTTCTCTTTCACTAATACTCTTACTTCTTCATCCCACCACTCACTACCCTTTCTAATCAACACACCTCCCACTCTTCTCATGCCACAAGCATCTTTTGCGCAATCCATCACTGATTCCCTAAATACATCCCATTCCTCCCCCACTCCCCTTACTTCCATTGTTCTCACCTTTTTCCATTCTGTACTCAGTCTCTCCTGGTACTTCCTCACACAAGTCTCCTTCCCAAGCTCACTTACTCTCACCACCCTCTTCACCCCAACATTCACTCTTCTTTTCTGGAAACCCATACAAATCTTCACCCTAGCCTCCACAAGATAATGATCAGACATCCCTCCAGTTGCACCTCTCAGCACATTAACATCCAAAAGTCTCTCTTTCGCGCGCCTGTCAATTAACACGTAATCCAATAACGCTCTCTGGCCATCTCTCCTACTTACATAAGTATACTTATGTATATACATAGTATATACATAAGTATACTTATATTACATAAGTATACTTATAAGTATACTTATAAGTATACTTATAAGTATACTTATATTGCATAAGTATACTTATGTATATATATATACATTATACATATAGATATATGTACATAATACATTCTGTCTGCCTTTATTCATTCCATCGCCACCTCGACGCACATGGAATAACATCCCCCTCCCCCCTCATGTGTGCGAGGTAGCGCTAGGAATGACAACAAAGGCTCCAATCGTTCACACTCAGTCTCTAGCTGTCATGTAATAATGCACGGAAGCCACAGCTCCCTTTCCACATCCAGGCACCACATAACTTTCCATGGTTTATCACAGACGCTTCACATGTCTTGGTTCAATCCATTGACAGCACGTCGACCCCGGTATACTAAATCGTTCCAATTCACTCTATTCCTTGCACGCATTTCACCCTCCTGCATGTTCAGACCCAATACACTCAAAATGTTTTTCACTCCATCTTTCCACCTACAATTTGGTCTCCCACTTCTCGTTCCCTCCACCTCTGACACATATAGCCTCTTGGTCAATCTTTGCTCACTTATTCTCTCCATGTGACCAAACCATTTAAAACACCCTCTTCTGCTCTCTCAACTACACTCTTTTTTTTCCCACACATCTCTCTTACCCTATTAATACTTACTCGATCAAACCACCTCACACCTCATATTGTCCTCAAACATCACATTTCCAGCACATCCACCATCCTCCGCACAACTCTATCCATAGCCCACGCCTCGCAACCATACAACATTGTTGGAACCACCATTCCTTCAAACATTCCCTTTTTTCCTTTCCGAGATAATGTTCTCGACTTTCACACATTCATCAAGGCTCCCAGAAATTTCGCCCCCTCCCACACCCTATGATTCACTTCCGCTTCCATGGTTCCATCTGCTGCCAGATCCACTCCCAAATATATAAAACATTTCACTTCCTCCAGTTTTTCTCCATTCAAACTTACCTCCCAATTGACTTGACCCTCAACCCTACTGTACCGGATAACCTTGCTGTTATTCACATTTACTCTCAACTTTCTTCTTTCAAACACTTACCAAACTCAGTCACCAGCTTCTGCAGTTTCTCACAAGATTCAGCCACCAGCGCTGTATCATCAGCGAACAACAAGTGACTCACTTCGCAAGCTCTCTCATCCACAACAGACTACATACTTGCCCCTCTTTCCAAAACACTTGCATTCACCTCCCTATCAACCCCATCCATAAACAAATTAAACAACAATTGAGACGTTACACACACCTGCCGTAAACCTACATTTACTGAGAACCAATCACTTTCCTCTCTTCCTACACGTACACATGCCTTAAATCCTCGACAAAAACTTTTCACTGCTTCTAACAACTTGCCTCCCATACCATATATTCTTAATACCTTCGACAGAGCATCTCTATCATCTCTATCATATGCCTTCTCTAGATCCATAAAAGCTACATACACATCCATTTGCTTTTCTAAGTATTTGTCACATACATTCTTCAAAGCAAAAAACTGATCCACACATCCTCTACCACTTCTGAAACCACACTGCTTTTCCCCAGTCTAATGCTCTGTACATGCCTTCACCCTCTCAAACAATACCCTCCCATATAATTTACCAGGAATACTCAACAAACTTATACCTCTACAATTTGAGCACTTACTCTTATCCCCTTTGCCTTTGTACAATGGCACTATGCAAGCATTCCGCCAATTCTCAGGCACCTCACCAGGAATCATACAAACTTTGAATAACCTTACCAACCAGTCAACAATACAGTCACACCCTTTTTTAATAAATTCCACTGCAATACCATCCAAACGTTCTACCTTGCCGGCTTTTATCTTCCGTTTAAGTTTAGCATATACAGAAAACCCACCAATGTATGCTCATATATCCATTATTACTCATCTCAACATGACAGAGTTAAATTATCATCATTTCAATCTATGTTCCTAAGGGCATTACGTATTTGCAGTCCAGAGTTTATTGATGATGAGTTTGAGAAGATATATTCTATTGGATCTGAGTTAAAGTACCCTAGATCTTTCATTGATAAATCCCTTAAGTTAGCAAAGAAATCATATTATAGAGTTGAGCCCAAACCTCCCATTAACACCAAGAATCTTTTAGTTCTCCCTTTTAATGATAATTTCACTTTGCTTCCCATGTTGCTTAAATCCTTTAATGTAAATGTTGCCTTTAGCAACAATAATACTATAAAGAATATCTTAATCAGGAATTCACCAGAAAATTCTCTTGGTTGCATCTATAAAGTTCCTTGTGGAAACTGTGATAAATTTTATGTTGGTCAGACTGGTAAGGATCTTTCTGTTAGACTTAAGCAACATAAACATAGTATAATAACGGAACAGGAATCAAATGCCCTGTTTAATCATGTTAAAAACTATGATCTTTGTATTGATTGGAGTAACGCCATCTCAGTTGTTAACTCTAACTCTATTACCAAGAGAAATATCATTGAATCTTCTATTATTAAATACACAAAGAATTATAATCTTAATATTAGTGATGGTCTGTACAAATCAGATAACTTTATTGTTTATAAGATTTGTAAAATGATAAGTTTATGAACGCTCGTTGTATGTTTTGGACAATCACATGTTTACCAAATGGCGTCCTAGCATCGTCTCTTCGATGTATATCAACTGACTGTTATATTCCTCTCTTGTGTCTCCCCTGATGATGTGATTATTACACGAAAGTGCACTTGGGAACTTTTCGTGTTTCATTTTCCCCGTGGACTCATAGGAGTATCTTGATCACGCGCAAAATTGTGATCCTTTCCATCATATATATATATATATATATATATATATATATATATATATGTATATATATATATATATATATATATATATATATATATATATATATATATATATATATATATATATATATATATATATATATATATATACATATATATATATATATATATATATATATATATATATATATATATATATATATATATATATATACATATATATATATATATATATATATATATATATATATATATATATATATATATATATATATATATATATATATATATATATATATATATATATATATATATATATATATATATATATATATATATATATATATATGTATATATATATATATATATATATATATATATATATATATATATATATATATATATATATATATATATATATATATATATATATATATATATATATATGTATATATATTCCCTGGGGATAGGGGAGAGGGAATACTTCCCGCGTATTCCCTGCGTGTCGTAGAAGGCGACTGGAAGGGAAGGGAGCGGGGGGCTGGAAATCCTCCCCTCTCGTTTTTTTTTTTTTTTAATTTTCCAAAAGAAGGAACAGAGAAGAGGGCCAGGTGAGGATATTCCCTCAAAGGTCCAGTCCTCTGTTCTTAACGTTACCTCGCTATCGCCGGGAAATGGCGAATAGTATGAATATATATATATATATATATATATATATATATATATATATATATATATATATATATATATATATATATATATATATATATTTTTTTTTTTTTTTCTTTTTTTTTTTGCTTTGTCGCTGTCTCCCGCGTTTGCGAGGTAGCGCAAGGAAACAGACGAAAAAAATGGCCCAACCCACCCCCATACACATGTATATACATACGTCCACACACGCAAAATATACATACCTACACAGCTTTCCATGGTTTACCCCAGACGCTTCTCATGCCCCGATTCAATCCACTGACAGCACGTCAACCCCGGTATACCACATCGCTCCAATTCACTCTATTCCTTGCCCTCCTTTCACCCTCCTGCATGTTCAGGCCCCGATCACACAAAATCTTTTTCACTCCATCTTTCCACCTCCAATTTGGTCTCCCTCTTCTCCTCGTTCCCTCCACCTGCGACACATATATCCTCTTGGTCAATCTTTCCTCACTCATTCTCTCCATGTGCCCAAACCATTTCAAAACACCCTCTTCTGCTCTCTCAACCACGCTCTTTTTATTTCCACACATCTCTCTTACCCTTACGTTACTTACTCGATCAAACCACCTCACACCACACATTGTCCTCAAACATTTCATTTCCAGCACATCCATCCTCCTGCGCACAACTCTATCCATAGCCCACGCCTCACAACCATACAACATTGTTGGAACCACTATTCCTTCAAACATACCCATCTTTGCTTTCCGAGATAATGTTCTCGACTTCCACACATTCTTCAAGGCTCCCAGAATTTTCGCCCCCTCCCCCACCCTATGATCCACTTCCGCTTCCATGGTTCCATCCGCTGCCAGATCCACTGCCAGATATCTAAAACACTTCACTTCCTCCAGTTTTTCTCCATTCAAACTCACCTCCCAATTGAATTGACCCTCAACCCTACTGTACCTAATTACCTTGCTCTTATTCACATTTACTCTTAACTTTCTTCTTTCACACACTTTACCAAACTCAGTCACCAGCTTCTGCAATTTCTCACATGAATCAGCCACCAGCGCTGTATCATCGGCGAACAACAACTGACTCACTTCCCAAGCTCTCTCATCCCCAACAGACTTCATACTTGCCCCTCTTTCCAAAACTCTTGCATTCACCTCCCTAACAACCCCATCCATAAACAAATTAAACAACCATGGAGACATCACACACCCCTGCCGCAAACCTATATTCACTGAGAACCGATCACTTTCCTCTCTTCCTACACGTACACATGCCTTACATCCTCGATAAAAACTTTTCACTGCTTCTAACAGCTTGCCTCCCACACAATATATTCTTAATACCTTCCACAGAGCATCTCTATCAACTCTATCATATGCCTTCTCCAGATCCATAAATGCTACATACAAATCCATTTGCTTTTCTAAGTATTTCTCACATGCATTCACATTTCTCACATATATATATATATATATATATATATATATATATATATATATATATATATATATATATATATATATATATATATATATATATATATATATATATATATATATATATATATATATATATATACATATATATATATATATATATATATAGTTATATAGTAGTTCCAACAATGTTGTATGGTTGCGAGGCGTGGGCTATGGATAGAGTTGTGCGCAGGAGGATGGATGTGCTGGAAATGAGATGTTTGAGGACAATGTGTGGTGTGAGGTGGTTTGATCGAGTAAGTAACGTAAGGGTAAGAGAGATGTGTGGAAATAAAAAGAGCGTGGTTGAGAGAGCAGAAGAGGGTGTTTTGAAATGGTTTGGGCACATGGAGAGAATGAGTGAGGAAAGATTGACCAAGAGGATATATGTGTCGGAGGTGGAGGGAACGAGGAGAAGAGGGAGACCAAATTGGAGGTGGAAAGATGGAGTGAAAAGGATTTTGTGTGATCGGGGCCTGAACATGCAGGAGGGTGAAAGGAGGGCAAGGAATAGAGTGAATTGGAGCGATGTGGTATACAGGGGTTGACGTGCTGTCAGTGGATTGAATCAAGGCATGTGAAGCGTCCGGGGTAAACCATGGAAAGCTGTGTAGGTATGTATATTTCCGTGTGTGGACGTGTGTATGTACATGTGTATGGGGGGGGTTGGGCCATTTCTTTCGTCTGTTTCCTTGCGCTACCTCGCAGACGCGGGAGACAGCGACAAAGTATAAAAAAAAAAAAAAAATTATATATATATGTATATATATATATATATATATATATATATATATATATATATATATATATATATATATATATATATATATATATATATATATATATATATATATATATAAACATATGGCGTCCTAGCTTCGTCTCTTCGATGTATATCAACTGACTGTTATATTCCTCTCTTGTGTCTCCCTGATGATGTGATTATTACACGAAAGTGCACTTGGGAAGTTTTCGTGTTTCATTTTCCCCGTGGACTCATAGGAATATCTTGATCACGCGCAATATGGTGATCCTTTCCAATACATAGTGAGACGAAGGGTATTCGAGTAATTAGTATTTCGAATAGTTGTTTCCTATTATACAGTCCCTTAGCCTATCGGTTAGCATGCCTGCCTCTTGCACACGGGGTCACAGGTTCGATCCTGGCTGATGGAGCTTTGTATGTTCTATGAAGGTGCGCGTTCATATACACTTTATTCGTATTCATATAACTCCGCGTTTTACAGTCAGGTTCGGTAAAACGCTCTCAGCTGGCTATGTGTTCTGTTCGGAAACAACCGATAGACCCCGTTGCTCACCATAGTGAGACGAAGGGTATTCGAGTACTTAGTATTTCGAATAGTTGTTTCCTATTATACAGTCCCTTAGCCTAGCGGTTAGCATGCCTGCCTCTTGCACAAGGGGTCCCAGGTTCTATCCTGGCTGATGGAGCTTTGTATGTTATATATATATATATATATATATATATATATATATATATATATATATATATATATATATATATATATATATATATTTGCTTTGTCGGTGTATCCCGCATTTGCGAGGTAGTGCAAGGAAACAGACTAAAGAAATGGCCCAACCCACCCCCATACACATGTATATACATACGCCCACATAGCCAAAAATATACATACCTACACAGCTTTCCATGGTTTACCCCAGACGCTTCACATGCCCTGATTCAATCCACTGACAGCACGTCAACCCCGGTATACCACATCGATCCAATTCACTCTATTCCTTGTCCTCCTTTCACCCTCCTGCATGTTCAGGTCCCGATCACACAAAATCTTTTTCACTCCATCTTTCCACCTCCAATTTCGTCTCCCACTTCTCATCGTTACTTCCACCTCCGACACATATATCCTCTTGGTCAATCTTTCCTCACTCATTCTCTCCATGTGCCCAAACCATTTCAAAACACCTCTGCTCTCTCAACTACGCTCTTTTTATTTCCACACATCTCTCTTACCCTTACGTTACTTACTCGATCAAACCACCTCACACCACACATTGTCCTCAAACATCTCATTTCCAGCACATCCATCCTCCTGCGCACAACTCTATCCACAGCCCACGCCTCGCAACCATACAACATTGTTGGAACCACTATTCCTTCAAACATACCCATTTTTGCTTTCCGAGATAATGTTCTCGACTTCCACACATTCTACAAGGCTCCCAGGATTTTCGCACCCTCCCCAGCCCTATGATCCTCTTCCGCTTCCATGGTTCCATCCGCTGCCAGATCCACTGCCAGATATCTAAAACACTTTACTTCATCCACTTTTTCTCCATTCAAACTTACCTCCCAATTGACTTGACCCTCAACCCTACTGTACCTAATAACCTTGCTCTTATTCACATTTACTCTTAACTTTCTTCTTTCACACACTTTACCAAACTCAGTCACCAGCTTCTGCAGTTTCTCATATGAATTAGCCACCAGCGCTGTATCATCAGCGAACAACAACTGACTCACTTCCCAAGCTCTCTCATCCCTCATTCTCATCCTCTCTTGCCCCTCTTTCGAAAACTCTTGCATTCACCTCCCTAACAATCCCATCCATAAACAAATTAAACAAGAATGGAGATACCACACACCTCTGGCGTAAACCTACATTCACTGAGAACCAATCACTTTCCTCTCTTCCTACACATACACATGCCTTACATCCTCGATAAAAAAATTTCACTGCTTCTACAACTTGCCTACAACACCATATATTCTTAGTACCTTCCACAGAGAATCTCTATCAACTCTATCATATGCCTTCTCCAAATGCATAAATGCTACATACAAATCCATTTGCTTTTCTAAGTATTTCTCACATCAACGCTACAAAGCAACACCTGATTACACATCCTTCACCACTTGTGAAACCTCACTGCGCTTCCCCGATCTGATGCTCTGTACATGCCTTCACCCTCTCAATCAATACCCTCCCATATAATTTACCAGGAATTCTCAACAAACATATACCTCTGTAATTTGAGCACTCACTCTTATCCTCTTTCCCTTTATAAAAGGGGAAACAGAAGAAGGAGTCATATATATATATATATATATATATATATATATATATATATATATATATATATATATATATATATATATATATATATATATATATATATATATATATACACATATATATATATATATATATATATATATATATATATATATATATATATATATATATATATATATATATATATATATATATATGTGTATATATATATATATATATATATATATATATATATATATATATATATATATATATATATATATATATATATATATATATATATATATATATATATATATATATATATATATATATATATATATACACATATATATATATATATATATATATATATATATATATATATATATATATATATATATATATATATATATATATATATATATATATATATATATATATATATATATGTATATATATATATATATATATATATATATATATATATATATATTTTTTTTTTTTTTTTTTTTATACTTTGTCGCTGTCTCCCGCGTTTGCGAGGTAGCGCAAGGAAACAGACGAAAGAAATGGCCCAATCCCCCCCATACACATGTACATACACACGTCCACACACGCAAATATACATACCTACACAGCTTTCCTTGGTTTACCCCGGACGCTTCACATGCCTTGATTCAATCCACTGACAGCACGTCAACCCCTGTATACCACATCGCTCCAATTCCCTCTATTCCTTGCCCTCCTTTCACCCTCCTGCATGTTCAGGCCCCGATCACACAAAATCCTTTTCACTCCATCTTTCCACCTCCAATTTGGTCTCCCTCTTCTCCTCGTTCCCTCCACCTCCGACACATATATCCTCTTGGTCAATCTTTCCTCACTCATTCTCTCCATGTGCCCAAACCATTTCAAAACACCCTCTTCTGCTCTCTCAACCACGCTCTTTTTATTTCCACACATCTCTCTTACCCTTACGTTACTTACTCGATCAAACCACCTCACACCACACATTGTCCTCAAACATCTCATTTCCAGCACATCCATCCTCCTGCGCACAACTCTATCCATAGCCCACGCCTCGCAACCATACAACATTGTTGGAACTACTATTCCTTCAAACATACCCATTTTTGCTTTCCGGGATAATGTTCTCGACTTCCACACATTTTTCAAGGCTCCCAAAATTTTAGCCCCCTCCCCCACCCTATGATCCACTTCCGCTTCCATGGTTCCATCCGCTGCCAGATCCACTCCCAGATATCTAAAACACTTCACTTCCTCCAGTTTTTCTCCATTCAAACTCACCTCCCAATTGACTTGACCCTCAACCCTACTGTACCTAATAACCTTGCTCTTATTCACATTTACTCTTAACTTTCTTCTTCCACACACTTTACCAAACTCAGTCACCAGCTTCTGCAGTTTCTCACATGAATCAGCCACCAGCGCTGTATCATCAGCGAACAACAACTGACTCACTTCCCAAGCTCTCTCATCCCCAACAGACTTCATACTTGCCCCTCTTTCCAAAACTCTTGCATTTACCTCCCTAACAACCCCATCCATAAACAAATTAAACAACCATGGAGACATCACACACCCCTGCCGCAAACCTACATATATATATATATATATTTACCAGGAATACTCAACAAACTTATACCTCTGTAATTTGAGCACTCACTTTTATCCCCTTTGCCTTTGTACAATGGTACTATGCACGCATTCCGCAAATCCTCAGGCACCTCACCATGAGTCATACATACATTAAATAACCTTACCAACCAGTCAACAATACAGTCACCCTCTTTTTTAATAAATTCCACTGCAATACCATCCAAGTCTGCTGCCTTGCCGGGTGAAGGCATGTACAGAGCATCAGATTGGGGAAGAGCAGTGTGGTTTCAGAAGTGGTAGAAGATGTGTGGATCAGGAGTTTGCTTTGAAGAATGTATATGAGAAATACTTAGAAAAGCGAATGGATTTGTATGTAGCATTTATGGATCTGGAGAAGGCATATGATAGAGTTGATAGAGATGCTCTGTGGAAGGTATTAAGAATATATGGTGTGGGAGGCAAGTTGTTAGAAGCAGTGAAAAGTTTTTATCGAGGATGTAAGGCATGTGTACGTGTAGGAAGAGAAGAAAGTGATTGGTTCTCAGTGAATGTAGGTTTGCGGCAGGGGTGTGTGATGTCTCCATGGTTGTTTAATTTGTTTATGGATGGGGTTGTTAGGGAGGTAAATGCAAGAGTTTTGGAAAGAGGGGCAAGTATGAAGTCTGTTGGGGATGAGAGAGCTTGGGAAGTGAGTCAGTTGTTGTTCGCTGATGATACAGCGCTGGTGGCTGATTCATGTGAGAAACTGCAGAAGCTGGTGACTGAGTTTGGTAAAGTGTATGAAAGAAGAAAGTTAAGAGTAAATGTGAATAAGAGTAAGGTTATTAGGTAGAGTAGGGTTGAGGGTCAAGTCAATTGGGAGGTGAGTTTGAATGGAGAAAAACTGGAGGAAGTGAAGTGTTTTAGATATCTGGGAGTGGATCTGGCAGCGGATGGAACCATGGAAGCGGAAGTGGATCATAGGGTGGGGGAGGGGGCGAAAATTCTGGGAGCCTTGAAGAATGTGTGGATGTCGAGAACATTAACTCGGAAAGCAAAGATGGGTATGTTTGAAGGAATAGTGGTTCCAACAATGTTGTATGGTTGCGAGGCGTGGGCTATGGATAGAGTTGTGCGCAGGAGGATGGATGTGCTGGAAATGAGATGTTTGAGGACAATGTGTGGTGTGAAGTGGTTTGATCAAGTAAGTAACGTAAGGGTAAGAGAGATGTTTGGAAATAAAAAGAACGTGGTTGAGAGAGCAGAAGAGGGTGTTTTGAAATGGCTTGGGCACATGGAGAGAATGAGTGAGGAAAGATTGACCAAGAGGATATATGTGTCGGGGGTGGAGGGAACGAGAAGAGGGAGACGAAATTGGAGGTGGAAAGATGGAGTGAAAAAGATTTTGTGTGATCGGGGCCTGAACATGCAGGAGGGTGAAAGGAGGGCAAGGAATAGAGTGAATTGCAGCGATGTGGTATACCGGGGTTGACGTGCTGTCAGTGGATTGAATCAAGGCATGTGTATGGGGGTGGGTTGGGCCATATATATATATATATATATATATATATATATATATATATATATATATATATATATATATATATATATATATATATATACATTTATATAAAACGCTCTCAGCTGGCTATGTGTTCGGTTCGGAAAGAACCGATATATATATATATATATATATATATATATATATATATATATATATATATATATATATATTTTTTTTTTTTTTTTTTTTTTGCTTTGTCGCTGTCTCCCGAGTTTGCGAGGTAGCGCAAGGAAACAGACGAAAGAAATGGCCCAACCCACCCCCATACACATGTATATACATACGTCCACACACGCAACTATACATACTTACACAGCTTTCCATGGTTTACCCCAGACGCTTCACATGCCCTGATTGAATCCACTGACAGCACGTCAACCCCGGTATACCACATCGCTCCAATTCACTCCATTCCTTGCCCTCCTTTCACCCTCCTGCATGTTCAGGCCCCGATCACACAAAATCTTTTTCACTCCATCTTTCCACCTCGAATTTGGTCTCCCACTTCTCCTCGTTCCCTCCACCTCCGACACATATATCCTCTTGGTCAATCTTTCCTCACTCATTCTCTCCATGTGCCCAAACCATTTCAAAACACCCTCTTCTGCTCTCTCAACCACGCTCTTTTTATTTCCACACATCTCTCTTACCCTTACGTTACTTACTCGATCAAACCACCTCACACCACACATTGTCCTCAAACATCTCATTTCCAGCACATCCATCCTCCTGCGCACAACTCTATCCATAGCCCACGCTTCGCAACCATACAACATTGTTGGAACCACTATTCCTTCAAACATACCCATTTTTGCTTTCCGAGATAATGTTCTCGACTTCCACACATTCTTCAACGCCCTTAGAATTTTCGCCCCCTCCCCCACCCTATGATCCACTTCCGCTTACATGGTTCCATACGCTGCCAGATCCACTTCCAGATATCTAAAACACTTTACTTCCTCCAGTTTTTCTCCAATCAAACTTACCTCGCAATTGACTTGACCCTCAACCCTACTGTACCTAATAACCTTGCTCTTATTCACATTTACTCTTAACATTCTTCTTTCACACACTTTACCAAACTCAGTCACCAGCTTCTGCAGTTTCTCACATGAATCAGCCACCAGCGCTGTATCGTCAGCGAACAAAAACTGACTCACTTCCCAAGCTCTCTCATCCCAACAGACTTCATACTTGCCCCTCTTTCCAAAACTCTTGCATTCACGTCCCTAACAACCCCATCCATAAACAAATTAAACAACCATGGAGACATCACACACCCCTGACGCAAACCTACATTCACTGAGAACCAATCACTTTCCTCTCTTCCTACACGTACACATGCCTTACATACTCGATAAAAACTCTTCATTGCTTCTAACAACTTGCATCCCACACCATATATTTTTAATACCTTCCACAGAGCATCTCTATCAACTCTATCATATGCCTTCTCCAGATCCATAAATGCTACATACAAATCCATTTGCTTTTCTAAGTATTTCTCACATATATTCTTCAAAGCAAACACCTGATCCACACATCCTCTACCACTTCTGAAACCACACTGCTCTTCCCCAATCTGATGCTCTGTACATGCCTTCACCCTCTCAATCAATACCCTCCCATATAATTTACCAGGAATACTCAACAAACTTATACCTCTGTAATTTGAGCACTCACTCTTATCCCCTTTTCCTTTGTACAATGGCACTATGCACGCATTCCGCCAATCCTCAGGCATCTCACCATGAGTCATACATACATTAAATAACCTTACCAACCAGTCAATAATACAGTCACCCCCTTTTTTAATAAATTCCACTGCACTACCATCCAAACCTGCTGCCTTGCCGGCTTTCATCTTCCGCAAAGCTTTTACTACCTCGTTCTCTGTTTATCAAATCATTTTCCCTAACCCTCTCACTTTGCACACCACCTCGACCAAAACACCCTATATCTGCCACTCTATCATCAAACACATTCAACAAACCTTCAAAATACTCACTCCATCTCCTCATATCACTTTTTCTTGTTATCACCTCCCCATTTGCGCCCTTCACCTAAGTTCCCATTTGCTCCCTTGTCTTACGCACTTTATTTACCTCCTTCCAGAACATCATTTTATTCTCCCTAAAATTTAATGATACTCTCTCACCCCAACTCTCATTTGCCCTCTTTTTCACCTCTTGCACCTCTCTCTTGACCTCCTGTCTCTTTCTTTTATACATCTCCCACTCAATTGCATTTTTTCCCTGCAAAAATCGTCCAAATGCCTCTCTCTTCTCTTTCACTAATAATCTTACCTCTTCATCCCACCACTCACTACCCTTTCTAATATATATATATATATATATATATATATATATATATATATATATATATATTTTTTTTTTTTTTTTTTCATACTATTCGCCATTTCCCGCGATAGCGAGGTAGCGTTAAGAACAGAGGACTGGGTCTTTGAGGGAATATAATCACCTGGCCCCCTTCTCTGTTCCTTCTTTTGGAAAATTAAAAAAAAACGAGAGGGGAGGATTTCCAGCCCCCCCGCTCCCTTCCCTTTTAGTCGCCTTCTACGACACGCAGGGAATACGTGGGAAGTATTCTTTCTCCCCTATCCCCAGGGATATATATATATATATATATATATATATATATATATATATATATATATATATATATATATATATATATATATATATATATATATATATATGTATATATATATATATATATATATATATATATATATATATATATATATATATATATATATATATATATATATATATATATATATATATATATATATATATATATATATATATATATATATATATATATATATATATATATATATATATACATATGACTCCTTCTTTTGTTTCCCCTTATAAAAAGTTAAAATACAAGGAGGGGAGGGCTTCTAGTTCCGCTCCTATCGCATTTAGTCGCCTTCAACGCCACGTGAGGAATGCGTTGGAAGTATTCTTTCTCCCCTATCCCCAGAGATTAAGTTGAAACAGAAGAAGGAGTCATGTGGGAGAGCTCATCCTCCTCGAAGGCTCAGATTGTGGTGTCTAAATGTGTATGGATGTAACCAAGATGAGGAAAAAGTAGAGACAGTTAATATATTTGAGGAAAGGAATCTGGATGCTGGGCTCTGAGTGAAGCGAAGCTCAAAGGTAAAGAGGAAGAGTGGTTTGGGAATGTTTTGTAAGTAAAGTCAGAGGTTAGTGAGAATACAAGAGTAAGGGAAGGAGTATCAATACTCTTCAAACAGGAGTGGTGGGAGTATGTGCTAGAGTGCAAGAAAGTAAACTCTAGATTGATATGGGTAAAACTGAAAGTGGATGGAGAGAGATGGGTGTTTATTGGTGCATATGCACCTGGGTATGAGAAGAAAGATCATGAGAGGCAAGTGTTTTGGGAGCAACTGAGTGAGTGTGTTAGTTTGTTTTGATGCACGAGACCGGGTTATAGTGATGGGTGATTTGAATGCAAAGGTAAGTAATTTTGAAGTTGAGGGAATAATTGGTGTACATGGGGTGTTAATTGTGTTGTTAATTGAAATGGTAAAGTGCTTGTAGATTAATTTGCTGAAAAAGGACTGGTGATTGGGAATACCGGGTTTAAAAAGAGTGATATACATAAGTATACATATGTAAGTAGGAGAGATGGCCAGAGATTGTTATTGGATTACATGTTAATTCATAGGCGCGCGAAAGAGAGACTTTTGGATGTTAATGTGCTGAGGGGTGCAACTGGAGGGATGTTCGATTATTATCCTGTGGAGGCTAAGGTGAATGTTTGTAGAGGTTTTCAGAAAAGAAGAGAGAATATTGGGGTGAAGAGAGTGTTGAAAGTATGTGAGCTTCGGAAGGAGACTTGTTTGAGGAAGTACCAGGAGAGACTGAGTACAGAATGGAAAAAGGTTAGAAGAAAGGAGGTAAGGGGAGTGGGGGAGGCATGGGATGTATTTAGGGAAGCAGTGATGGCTTGTGCAAAACATGCTTGTGGCATGAGAAGCGTGGCAGGTGGGCAGATTATAAAGGGTAGTGAGTGGTGGGATGAAGAAGTAAGATTATCAGTAAAAGAGAAGAGTGAGGCATTTGGACGATTTTAGCAGGGAATTAATGGAAATAACCAGGACATGTATAAAAGAAAGTGGCAGGAGGATAAGAGAAAGGTGCTAGAGGTGAAAAAGAGGGCAAATGCGAGTTGCGGTAAGAGAGTATAAATAAATTTTAGGGAGAATAAAAAGATGTTTTGGAAGGAGGTAAATGAAGTGCCTAGGACAAGGGAACAAATGTGAACATCAGTGAAGGGGGCTAATGCGGAGGTGATAACAAGTAGTGGTGATGTGAGAAGGAGATGGAGTGAGTATTTTGAAGATTTGTTGAATGTGTTTAATGATAGATTGGCAGATATAGGTTGTTTTGGTCGAGGTGGTGTGCAAATTGAGAAGGTTAGGAAGAATGATTTGGTAAACAGAGAAAAGGTAGTAAAAGCTTTGCAGAAGATGAAAGCCGGCAAGGCAGTGGGTTTCGATGGTATTGCAGTGGAATTTATCAAAAAAGGGGGTGACTGTATTGTTGACTGGTTGGTAAGGTTATTTAATATATGTATGACTCATGGTGACGTGCCTGAGGAGTGGTGGAATGCTTGCATAGTGCCATTGTACAAAGGCAAAAGGAATAAAGGTGAGTGCTCAAATTACAGAGGTATAAGTTCGTTGATTATTTCTGGGAAGTTCTATGAGAGGGTATTGATTGAGAAAGTGACGGCATGTACAGAGCGTCAGATTGGGGAAGAGCAGTGTGGTTTCAGAAGTGGTAGAGGATGTGTGGATCAGGTGTTTGCTTTTAAAAATGTATGTGAGAAATACTTAGAAAAGCAAATGGATTTGTATGTAGCATTTATGGATCTGGAGAAGGCATATGATGGAGATGATAGAGATGCTTTGTTGAAGGTATTAAGAATATATGGTGTGGGAAGCAATTTGTTAGAAGCAGTGAGAAGTTTTTATCGAGGATGTAAGGCATGTGTACGAGTAGGAAGAGAGGAAAATGATTGGTTGTCGGTGAATGTCGGTTTTCGGAAGGGGTGTGTGATGTTTCCACGGTTGTTTAATTTGTTTATGGATGGGGTTGTTAGTGAGGTGAATGTAAGAGTTTTGGAAAGAGGGGCAAGTATGCACTCTGCTGTGGATAAGAGAGCTTGGGAAGTGAGTCAGTTGTTGTTCGCTGATGATACAGTGCTGGTGGCTTTTTCGGGTGAGAAACTGCAGAAGCTGGTGACTGAGTTTGGTAAAGTGTGTGAAAGAAGAAAGCTGCGAGTAAATGTGAATATGAGCAAGGTTATTAGGTACAGTAGGGTTGAGGGACAAGTCAATTGGGAGGTAAGTTTGAATAGAGAAAAACTGGTGGAAGTAAAGTGTTTTACATATATGGGAGTGGCTTTGGCAGCGGATGGAACCATGGAAGGTGAAGTGAGTTATAGGGTGGGGCAGGGGGCCAAAGTTTTGGGACCGTTGAAAAATGTGTGGAAGGCGAGAACATTATCTCGGAAAGCAAAATGGGTATGTTTAAACTAATAGTGGTTCCAACAATGTTATATGGTTGCGAGGCGTGGGCTATAGATAGAAATGTGCGGAAGTGGGTGCATGTGCTAGAAATGAGATGTTTGAGGACAATATGTGGTGTGAGGTGGTTTGACCGAGTAAGTAATGAAAGGGTAAGGGAGATGTTTGATAATAAAATGAGTATGGTTGAGAGAGCAGAGGAGTGTGTTTTGAAATGGTTTGGTCACATGGAGAGAATGAGCGAGGAAAGATTGACAGAGAAGTGGGAGACCAAATTGGAGGTGGAAAGATGAAGTGAAAAAGATTTTGAGTGGTCGGGGCCTGAGCATGCAGGAGGGTGAAAGGCGTGCAAGGAATAGAGTAAATTGGAACGAAGTGGTATACCGGGGTCGACGTGCTGTCATTGGATTGAACCATGGCATGTGAAGAGTCTGGGGTAAATCTTGAAACGTCTTTTTGGGACCGGATGTGGAAAGGGAGCTGTGGTTTCGGTGCATTATACATGACAGCTAGAGACTGAGTGTGAACAAATGTGGCCTTTGTTGTTTTTCCTAGTGCTGCCTCGCGCACACGCGGGGGGAGGTTTTTTTTATTTCATGTGCGGCGGGGTGGCGTCGGGAATGAATAAGGGTAGACAGTATGAATCATGTAAATGTGTATATATGTATGTGTGTGTGTGTATATATATATCTATATGTATATTTGTATACGCTGAGATATATAGGTATGTATATTTGCGTGTGTGGACGTGTATGTATATACATGTGTGTGTGGGTGGGTTTGGCCATTCTTTCGTCTGTTTCCTTGCGCTGCCTTGCTAACGCGGGAGACAGCGACAACGTATAATAATAAATAGAATATATATAGAGCGACCAGCAATAAAAGGAATGAAAATGAATGACGCGGCAGCAGGTCCTGATGCGTTTTTTCCAGGAACAATGAAAGAGGCAAAAAATGTGATACTTAAGCTGGTTTCTATACGTTACTTGTTACAGTAAATGTTTTAGATGGATGAAAGTTTGCCAGTGTAACGCTAATGTTCACAAAAGGTAATTAGTCACTGCCTGGTAATGATCATGCTATTAGCTTCACGTTTTTAGTTGGAAAACGTATGGAAACTATTATTAGAGACACAACTGTAAACCATTTGGAGAACCACTGCTTCATGAACGATTCTCAGCCTGTTGCTCGACGGTATCGCTCATGTCCGACAAATCTGCTCCATTCGTTTTATGATATGATCAGGTATGGCAAAAGTAAAGTAGATTACATTATCTATCTAGACTTTCAGAACACATTCAGTAAGGCTCCATGACAAAAATTGATTGCAAAAATCAAGTCGTATAGCATGGCATTGATGGGGACGTACTTCAATTGATAGGAAATTAGTTAACTGGACCAGAACAGACAGTACTGATTTATGGTCAAGTTAAGAATTGTTAGACGTTACAAGTGAAGTGACACAAGTATCAATCTTAGGACCGGTTCTCATCCAATGTGTTAACGATGTTGATAGCCGGCTGTATTGAAAGATATCAAAATTTGCTGAAGATACAAAACTGGGATGTAAATCTACAAGTGAACGTAAACGTCTACTGCTTCAAAATTACACAAAAACACTGATGAACTGGATATAGATGTGGCAAATATATCTTAACATCGATAAGTGCAAAGTTTTACATATTGGTAGTAAAAACGAAAAGGCAAACTACAGTAATAATTCTGTTAAACTGCAAAAGGTAGCTGAGGAAAAAGACTTGGGTTTGATAATCTCTGGTGACTTAAAACCAATTGAGCAGTACACAGAAGCAGTGAAAAAAAGCAAGCAAACTTCTAGCCTTCGAATTTAAGTCCAAGGAAATCGTCCCTACTCTTTACAATTCAGTGGTGCGTACACATTTTGAAAATCAAGTTCAGTTTTGATCACCCTGCCTTAAAAAAGAAGAATGGAAAGAGTAGAACATCGAGCTGCCAAGATGATTTCGGAACTGGGAACATATACTACAAGATGAGATTAAACGACTTGAATCCATTTAGCTTAGAGAAGAGAGGGTTAAGAGGTGATTTAACACAGATATTCAAAATGATTAAAAACTTATATAATCTTGATCCATTAAGTTAACAAACACTTGATTCGTCAGATTTTACTCTTAGTAATGGATACAAACTCGTGGGCATACGAATTACCTTGAAGCAGGCGAAGTAATATTTCTTCAACAGGATTTCTAATATATGGGACGATTTGCTACGCATAGTGGTTGGAAGCAGTTCTACATATACGTTTAAGAATAGACTTGGTAAATAATTCCCTTCAAGACAACGACTTTCATTATTTGCGCCTCCATAGTAAAAATGACAATTTGCAAGTTATTCTTTTTGAGTGATCTGTATGCCTACTAACTTTTACCACATTAGTCTGTAAGTTTTTGATATCTTCCATTTTCACACTGCCTAAAAGGACCCAGTGGTCTGTTATTACTAGAATTCCTTTGTATTCCTTCTCTTTGTAATGCACCAAAACCACAGCCCTCTATGAACAACCAGGCCCCAGAGACCTTTTCATGTTTACACCGAACGTGTAAGCAGCAAGACGAGCCCAGCATATCACACACTTCCAGTTCACTTTATCCCGTGCACGCCCCTCACCCTTTTGCATGTTCAGGTCCCAGTCGGTCAAGGTCATTTTCATTTAATCCTTCCACCTCCAATCTGGTCTCCATGTACTGCTTGTTCCCTCCACTTCTTACACATATATCTTATTTGTCAACCTTTCCTCACTCATTCTCTCTAAAGGTCAGAGCACCCTCTTCAGTTCTCTCAGCGACACTCTTTTAAAAACCACACACCTCTCAAACCCTCACATTATTTACACGTTCAAACCACCCCACACCACATATTGTCATCAAACATTTAATTTCCAACACATCCATCTTCCTTCGCACAGTTATATCTGTAGGTCTTGCTCCGTATGATATTGTTGGAGCTACTTCATCTTAAAATATACCCATTTTCACCCTCCCATATAGCGATCACTGTTTTCGCACATTCTTCAGCACTCCGAGAACCTTCGTCCTCTCCCCCACTCTATAACTAACTTCCGCTTCCATGGTTCTATTTGCTGCCATGTCCACTCCCAGATATCTAAAACACTTTACTTCCTCACATTTTCTCCTTTCAACCTCACGCCCTAATAAGCTGTCCCTCAACCATGATAAACCTAACAACATTGCTTTTATTCACATTAAGTTTCAATTTCCTCCTTTTACATACTTTTCCAAACTCAGTCACCAACTTCCGCAATTTCACATCTGAATCAGCCACCAGTGCTATGTCATCAACTAAGAACAACTGACTCTCTTCCCACGCCATCTCATCCTCTACAGACAGCATACTCCAAGACCATGGTGACATCAAATATTCCAGTCGCAGACCAACCTGCGCTTAGAACCATTAACTTTTCTTTCTTCCTAATCGCATACATGCTTTGCACCCTTGATAAAAACGTCTGTCTTCTTCTAGCAACTTTTCTCCCACACCATATATTCTTAGTACTTTCAACGGGGCATCTCTATCAACCCTATCATATGCTTTCTCCGGATCCATAAATGCCATATGCAAATCCATCTGTTTCTCGAAGTGTTTCTCACACGCGTTGTTTAAAGCAAACACCTGATCCACACATCCTCTCCACTTCTGAAACTACTCCCCAGTCTGATGCTCTGGAAGTAATCTGATGTGGTCTATTTTCGTTTGCTCTTAGAGCAAACCTTACCTTACTCTCGAGGCTAAAAAAGCCCCATAAAAGGGCTCTTAGATTTTCCAAGAGCATTCATTCATGGTGTGTAGAAATATGAACATAAATTTAGAGATATGATTAACGATTGTTTATTTCGAATCTAATTTAACGAGGTCAAACGTATAAATTCAAAGTCAGGGCATCCAAGAATTCAATCTCGATAATATAAGTCACTACTGAACAAATACAAAATGATAAATAGGAACAATATTATCAAACAATATGGCAACAGAAAGCGAAAAGAAAAGTATCTCTCTGGTTTCATATGGATTATAGTTGTGATGCAAGATACCATGGCCTTGCTTGGTGAGTGAGAGCATTATCCCTTAACCTGAGAACAAACCCTGGTAAGGATGAACTTGGTTCATCAGTGGAGGACAAAAAGTTCCCTCCCATTGAAGCCGTAAATATAAGCTCACTAGGACTGTATGCAGCCTCACAGGAAGTGATATTAGAAACAAGATTACAAGTTGCTTTAATAGGAAACTGGCCAGCCACAAATACTCTTTACTACCTTAGATTTCCATCACATATCCAGATAATTCGACGCAGGTTACAGGTACGACTTGTTCCAAAGATGGAACTGCATAACTCACATAAAGCAGGTCTGTGACTATTGTTTTGGGCTCCAATATGACAGACAGATCTGTATCCTCCACTACGTCCCTCAGAGTCTGGATCGGTTGGGGAATGTACCGCACAGCCAGCAGGGAGACGAGGTTCTGTAAGTAGGAGTAGGTGACCAACATGGCCACAACCAGCCATCCACCTACAACCAGCATTTCACCACCATGCAGCA